>NC_056729.1:878481323-878651323 GCF_019279795.1 Protopterus annectens
AAGTATACATATTTATGAATTGGACACATACTTGACAACTACTTATATGCATGTATGTGTGATGTGTAGCTATGCGAATGTGAAAGGTATATATTCCTGATAATCCACGTGGGGAGACATGCATCACAGTCAGGTGTTTAATTCTGGGTCATAGGTTCTGCAGGACTGGCTAGAGGCTGAGCAGGGCTGTGGACAACTACTGCTCATACAACTTGTGTCCAGATGTCTACGGGACTGGACATCATGTCATAACACCAAGTCTAATCTTTAGAACAGATACTTATCCCATGAGGGATATCCAAAAATTTTGGGGACCAATAACCTCGATTTTTTTGGATTTACGAAAATGAGGTAGGGTTATACATGCAAGGGATACATAGTTTGCAATCCTGAGAATGCCTAGGGTGAGACTGCCTACTAGATATGAGTAGGGGTCACTATATGCAGATATGGCTGCTCCAAGCTAGCAGCCCAAGTATGGGTGGTTTTGGTGGACATTCAGGAAGGGTGGGGGGTGTGCTGTGGAGGAGATGATGGGTATTCAATTATGTATCCAGGTGTGTTGGGGTTGGATGGCTCAATTCAGGCCAGACCATTATGTAGGTGTGTGCTGGTAACTTTTCTGTACATGTGTATCGCACATTTTAATGTTCATATATTTGTGAGATTGTGTTCTACAGTATGGCCTGTCAGGTTGTATTGCGGATGCGAATGTTTGTTCTTTGGTTTTTCTTTCTGATTCTCCCACTGCTCCCTCGTACACCTCCAGGTCACCTATTGTGCATCTGACCCAGTATCCCCTTGGTGAATTATTACATTACCCATCACCCCCACCCCAATATTCCACACACACCATCCATCCCTTTTCTGGTTGATGGCCCATGGCACAGTCAACAGAACACATTGCGTACACTACATATCTTTGGTACCAATATGGTTGTGTGGACTACCCTAGCATTTTTGATCTTCCACATGCTGTATTTCACGCACATAGGTACACGCAAATACTTGTCTTTCATGACATGGTAGGTAGACCTGGGTAATACCCATTCATCTTTGGGCTGTCCTGACAAGGACGACTTGGACCGCAAATGGGCAGATATTGAACGATTGTTCTGACCACTGGTAGGATTGCCACCTTTTCAAATGACCAAAATGGGACATTATTTTTGGGACACACATCAGATTTTACAGGCCAACACATACCCACGGTCAGTACAAAAGATAGTACATTAGTTTTATGCCTAACTGAAAGCTTATTGTTGTAGTAGTTTAGTTGCTTATTCTGTTTCTTGTAACACTTAGGTATTTTACATACTGAAATAAGTATTGTATGGAACTATTACATAAACTATGGGACATAATTATGTCCTACAATCGCAGGACATTTAACATTTATAATGGTTTTGATATGGACACAGCTGCCCAGAGAGGGATTGTCCCTCACAATGTGGGACAGGTGGTAACCCTAACCATTGGGCTAGGCTTAGCAAATGGCAGTGGCGCGCTAACACTCTGTGTTTTGCTTCCACTTGGTATAACAATCAACACTACAATGGAATATGGGCACAGGGTTTTAAATGTCATTTGTTCGGGGGACGGGGACAAAACTGTCTTGTATGCTTTGCATACATTTCAGTATCCACGGACACTGACAGGAGTAATTGTTATTAGAGGCAGGCTGTACTAGTCAGCATTTTAGGTTGCGCGTCTGCAGCCAACATGTTCACGCCTCCGTGCAGTGCTTAGACACACCCCCTGCACTCGTTTCCTATGCACGTGGATATAGCGGCAGCGTGCCTTCATTAATATGCATGTGGTGCTGCTGTGCCATCTCTATGCCGCACGGTCGGCACAAGGCTAACGCCGCCGAGCTTCATGAATCCCGGGGTTTGTATATCCACTGCATGTTTATAGCACTTTTAGCACTGTCAGACTTTATGATTTTCCAGTTATATTTAGGTGTCCTAGAATAATAGTTTTTTGTGAGACACTGGAAGAAGCTCAAGAAAGAAATTCCTTGGCAGTATTTATGTTATTTCTAGGAGGTATGTAGTGTCCTGTTACATACAAACTTTTGTGTGCATTAGTTTCAACAGAGGAGATAAGTATTTAAGCACTGTGAAATGGGGAGAGTTTAGGTAAAGTAGAGACAGAGAAAGTTAAACTATTTTTGTAGACTATGGCTACTCCTCTTCCCTTTCTAAGAATTCTGTCTATCCTTATTATATTAAATCCTGGTGGTAAGATTTCATTATTTTTATGTCTTCTTAACCCATGTTTTGGTGATAGCGCGCGCGTGTGTGTGTGTGTGTGTGTGTGTGTGTGTGTGTGTGTGTGTGTGTGTGTGTGTGTGTGTGTGTGTGTGTGTGTGTATATATATATATATATATATATATATATATATATATATATATATATATAAATATATATAAAATATATAATCCAAACTAACACCCCACCCTTTCCTTCCCTCCACCTAGACTCTTAACCCAACTATAATACTGCCTCTACTAACCAGTCAGAATTAACTAGTTGTCTTTGCACACTTTAAAATCTTGTCTGACAACTTTGTTACTAATATTATAAACAACAAGAAACTATCTTAACTCGCAACATTTACTGTATATACTGTTGATAGTCAATATCTTATTATTGTATTAAAGACAACAACTTGTAATGTTATTTACTATTGCTGCAGCTTTGTATCTCTATTTATCATGTACATAATGTGGAGCTTTTCTTCCCGGGCATCTACTAAAAAAGGACCTGTATCCAGTCGCAATTTCCCAGGTAAACAAATGTAAATCAATAGATAGATAGATAGATAGATAGATAGATAGATAGATAAAGATATAGATATGGATGATAATATGCTATCTGAGTACATACATCTAACAATTTATTGTATTTGCCTTTAAGGTTAACTGAGAAAATATAAAGACCTGATCATTTTGTTACAGGTGAGTTTACAGTGATGATGTGTTGGTGTTTAGAGGAGTACCTGTGTTTTTGGAGGTTTCTGGACCTGGGTTAGGATGAACATAACCATATATATTTTAGGTGCAGGAAAAAGCAAACATAGGACTAAGGTTGCTTATCTTTCACCTTAGGTCTATTGGCAAGTTTGTAGAGGATGGACCTGTAGTATGGATGGTTATTCTTGAAAAAAAATGAATGGTTGCTGTTTTGAAAAGGCTGGGAGCTACTGTTAAGTGATAAAGGGAGCTATTTGGAAAATTTGTGCTAGTGTAGAGGCTATTCAGATGAGTGGTAAAAAGGGAATTATGACAGAATAATAGGTGAGCTAGAAGGGTAAGTGGGAGTAGTATTAGTGTATAAGGAAGCCACATGTTTGTGTGAGGGATAATAAGTTATTAAGTGAATAGTGGGAGAAACTGACATAAAGTGGAAGAGTATAAGAATGAAAGTAGTGGTTAAGTTGCAATTCTTCTTCTTCTTTCGGCTTTTCCTGGTTAGGGGTCGCCACAGTGGATCATCTGTCCGCTCATGATTGGCAGTGGAGTTTTACAGTGTCGAGTTGCCAGCCCGGCGCCCAACCTTCGACAGAAGGGACACACACGCACACACTCACACCTAGGGCCAATTTGGAGTGTCCAATCCACCTACTGCATGTCTTTGGGATGTGGGAGGAAACAGTGGTTAAGTTGCAATAGTGGGAGGTTAAGATTTTATCTTGAGTTAAAGTATTGCAAAAGGAAGGTTAGAAACAGAACTGTATACAAAGGAAGGATAATTTGAGAATGCGGTAAGGGAAATGATGGACAGACACTGGTACTAGGCATGTATGCTTAGATGATAGTTTGGCTTTGAAATTAGATTTTTTGGATGGTTAGTCTTTGGAGTTTTAGATGGAGTTTGGAGTGATGGGACTGGTAAATAAAAATGAGTTGGTGAAGATAAGTGTAGTTAAATATACAGTAAGTGTGGGTGCTTGGGAACTGGGGGTGGGATAAGGAAGCAATTTGAGCCTGAGCATGGTGTGAGTGAATGGAAACAGTTTATCCCTCTAAAACATTGGTCATTAAAACAATCTATGGAGCACTGGATCAAGGATATGGGACCAATTGTTTTATTGTATATCTAACAGTATGTACAGTAAGTAAGAATAAAGCAATGAGAGGATACACAGTAGTTAAGCAGTAATGCTTGTAAAGTAAGGGCACACTACTAGTGATGTTACCAACTTAGCACTGATTATGTATGGAGACAAAGCACTTTTTTCAAACTTCAAGCTTCCCTGTTAGTACTACAGAGCTTTTTAAGACACAACAAGTATTTTTTTCTTTGGTTGTAATAGAAGTATTGAGTGAAATGCACTCTTGGAGTCTCAGAAGAAGTGACCCATATTTGCAGATGCTGAAAATTACACTGCAAATTTTACAGAGTCAATAATGTGGAGGAATCAAAGATATTTAATCACTTCAGTGTTTTTAAAGATAAAAATATCAGAAATTTTATCAAATAAAGAAACAGTCAGTGAGAAAAATTATGCCTATAAGCTATTCATTTTAGAAAATGGCTTCTTAAGGTAGCATAACCATCGACACAGTACAAATATCAAATTAAGTACTACAGCAATAATTTAACACTTCAATTGATATAAGGAGAAATAAAGAGCACCACAACAGAATAGTCATGGAAATAGTGCAAAAGAACACATTTTGCCTACAGTGTAAGCTCACCACTTGGGACAGGACATTGTAACACAGTAGATAGTGAAGCAGGGAAATTAAAAAAAATGGCAATGAAAGTCCGCCTAAGTTGAGTGGTATACCTGAAGGCTTGCTGTTATGAAAGGATTGCAACAGACTTCACTTCCTCATGCTTGCACTAAAAATGATCTGTGCCTCCCTGGGTCAATGAGATGTGACTGACAAGTGATTCAGGGTACGTCAGAGAGGATGTGCTGCAGATAAGAAGGCAGGGCTGACAGGATGTACAGTAAGAAGGGGCTGTAAAGCAAGGACACTGTTCTATAGGGTTACCAAATTAACTATGATTATATACAGAGATGAACCACCCATTCAAGCTGTATGCTTTCCTGTGCTTATTACACAATGGCTTGTTAAGACATAACACAAACCAAAAATCTTAACCTTTTTTGTTTGGCTTTAAGAGAGGTGCTGAGTGAATTATATCATTGGTGTCTTGGGAACACAATATGGATATGCAAATGAATAGTAGGACTACTTGTGGGCAGCCGCGGTGCTGCAGTGGTTAGCATTGCCGCCTCACAGCAAGAGGTTCACCAGTTTGATTCTCGGCTGGGGTGCCTTCTGTGTGGAGTCTGCATGTCATCCCTGTGGTCACGTGGGTTTCCTCTGGGTGCTCCGGTTTAATCGCACATCCCAAAGACATGCAGTAGGTAGATTGAACACTCTAAATTGGCCCTAGGTGTGAGTGTGTGCATGTGTGTGTTTCTTCTGTGGAAGGTTGGGCACTGGGCTGGCAACTCAACACCGTAAAACTCCACTGCTAATCATGAGTGGACAGATGATCTGCTGTGGTGACCCCCAAACCGGGAAAAGCCGAAAGAAGAAGTAGGACTACTCATGTTTTCTAATGATTCCTCATGGTCTGTTAAGGGAAACTTCCTTGTGATATAGTGGAATGTTTGGAGGTGTGATTTACCATATCTCTTTAGGAAAGAGTTGATTTGTCAAATCATTCCTTCTACAAGTTGTGTACATGGAGAATGATGTGCTTTTTTACAGCCTCTTAAGAAAAGCTTCCCTGTGATATAGGGGACTGGTTGAAGGTATGATTCACCATATCTCTTTAGGAAGGAGCTGATTTGTGAAATTATTCCTTTTACAACTTGTGTGCATGGAGAATGATGTGCTTTTTTACAGTCTGTCAAGAAAAGCTTCCCTGTGATATAGAGGAATGTTTGAAGTTTTTACTCACCATATCCCTTTAGCAAGGAGCTGTTTGTCAAATAATTCCTTCTACAACTTGTGTGCATGGAAAATGATGTGCTTTTTAACAGTCTGTTAAGAATAACTTCCCTGTGATATAGGGGAGTGTTTGAAGGTGTGACTCACCATATCTCAAATCGTGCCTTCTACAACTTATGTGCATGGAGAATGACGTGCCTTTTTTACAGTCTGTTAAGAAAAGCTTCCCTGTGGTATAGGGGAGTGTTTGAAGCTGTGACTCACCATATCTGTTCCGGAAGGAGCTGTTAGTCATATCATTCCATCTACAACTCATGTGCACAGAGAATGATGTGCTGCCTGCAAGTGATGTTTTGTTATTTGCAGGGGCTTGATTAATTATGTCAAGGACTCTTTTGTGTTTATGAATTGTTAGGTGTTTGTTTATGTGCCCCAAAAGAAAATGCAGCTATTCCAGAGGAAACAGTTGGTTTCATGCAACAAATGATTGTGGTCTGCCTGTGTGGTTGTGTGATGCTAGTTAAGTTAGTGAGGCTGTGGTAGTGATGGAGGCTTATACTGCAAAATCATTGTGTTTGCCCCTTTTCCTAATGTTTAAAAATGTTTTGCATTTTTGTTTTGGTGGATTGAGACTTCATTGAATTACATTAAATTTTCTAGCTTTAAATATGCTTTTTATTTATCAATTATTTATCAGTCGGGGTCACTATGACTGCCGAATATGGCTTAGCCAAGAGTTTTAACTTCTATCAGACATTTGGAAATAATTACAGTCGTCAGCTGCTCATCATTATCAACAAATTAGCAAAATCTGCAACAAGTACGCTGTAAAACCACACTTCAGAAGCCCACCACTTTATCAATTGCAGGTAGCAGCTCTTGGGATGGTGTGGGTCATACTATATATATGATACAGAGGAACTATGGAGATATGGGGAATCATACATACAGGGACTCTCTAAAGCAGCATCCCCAAGTAGAGCACCAACTGTTGTGGGGAGGGAGTGGGAAACAAATTAGCTTGTATCATTCTCACCCCAGTAAATTAATAGATCATATGTCTCTTGCCTGAGCCGAAGAATGCATGAGTTGTCTTTTCCCTGAAAATGACTTATATGGGCTAATAGGATGCTGGGGGAGTCCCTGAGCTAAGAGAATAAGGTTGAAAAGAATACTCTATATTTCAGTCCAGACCTATGAACAGTCTCAGATTAACACACTCCTTTCTTCTTCAACCCAATAAATGCTCCTTTTAAAATCACTCATTGACAGCTGTAGTCAAACCTAAATGCTTCAGTCTACAAAACCAACATCTGACTAAAACCTAGTCACTAATAATCACCACACTGACTCTTATTCCTTGGCAATAGTCTCTAATGTCTGAACCTACTATAAATGAAAACTTTCAAGTGAAGGTTGTAAGCATAGTGATGCAGGAAAGCTTGTCCTCTTTTAAGAACTTTTTAATTTGTCTAAAAATTATTACAACTCTTGGATCTGTAACTGCAATGTACTGAACATTTAGTGTTATGCTCTTTCTAGTTCAGCCACCCATATTTTTTTCTATAAATATGTTCAAGAATTTGTGTACATATCCAGTTTTCCCTACCAACCTTTGTCTTTGATAAAAGCTTGCAGTGATTACCACAGAGCTCTTAATTCAACAGAAGTGTAATGAAAATATGCATAAAAATTGCTGCCCAAATGACATTGAAATCAGCCACTACTTAAAAGCATTGTATTCCAGTTATATTTAATTGTGCTATGTATTAAAATCTTACTATATGCAGGACTTCTTACTGAATTTTCTCGGGCCTGAAACTTTTTCTCCTTTCATTTGTGAATATTTCTCCTGCTATTGGAT
Organism: Protopterus annectens; assembly: GCF_019279795.1. Classification (NCBI taxonomy): domain Eukaryota; kingdom Metazoa; phylum Chordata; order Ceratodontiformes; family Protopteridae; genus Protopterus; species Protopterus annectens. The sequence goes on from NC_056729.1 coordinate 878,489,109, forward strand.
CTTTTCTCCCTTGATCTCCACAGTCAAAGTTGGCTAGTCAAAAAAAAAAAAAAAGTACATATATATATATATATATATATATATATATATATATATATGGATTCCCTACACTAGGTCGAAGGTTCACTACTTCGAAATAGTGTATGGAATGCACACTGCAGCGAAAGTGCACTTAATCGAAAGTGCACTTACACGAAGTTCAGTACAATGAACGGGCGTTGTACTGAACTTCTGTGCAGTACTCACGGACCTTAGCGTTAGGGCACGGGTCATGGTAAGGGGATAGCCCGTAGAGCTATCGGCTTACCATGACCCGTGGCCTAAACCTAAGGTCCATGATGGCTGCAGCGCAGTGAAGGACATGGCAATGTCTTCCACTATGGTGTGATAGTCACGAACCTTAGGGTTAGGTCATGGGTTAGGGTAAGGGGATAGCTTTACTAAGTATCCCCTTAAACTAACCCATGCCCTAACCCTAAGGTCTGTGAGTATCGCACCCTAGTGGAGGACATAGCTTGTTTTTTGATGTCGTCCACTGTGCTGCGGTACTTTTGGTGAAGTGTACTTTTGCAGAAGTTCACTTTTCCATATATATATATATATATATATATATATATATATATATATATATATATACATATGCGACAGTTCAGAAATTCATGCAATGGCAAAACTATTTTAAAATTTTAAAAATATGGATGAACTTATAGAATTTATAGGCATTTATTGCTCTTAGAATAGTGTAAATGTGCGTTTGTGTGTGTGTGTGTGTGTGTGTGTGTGTGTGTGTGTGTGTGTGTGTGTGTGTGCGCGCATGTGTGCACGCACGTGTGTGTTTGTGTTTGTGTGCCCTGACTTGTGAGTGTATAAATACCAAACAGTATAACAGTCTGACAGAATTATTTTATTAGACAAAGGGGTTAGTACGTACATAAGTGTAGGGATGATGTTTACCTTCGGCTATATATAGAACCTCTAATGTTCTATTTTTTAGTACTTATTAGTATGTTTTGTTTAATTCACCTAAACTAATTTGAATTGTCATAGTACATTTCATTAATTTCAAGTTCAATTTGAAACTTAACCTAGTAAGCAAGACAAAAAAAGATTCTTACAACAGGACATGATTTCCTGCATCACTGTGCTCATAGTTCTCCCTTCCATTATACCACAAAAGTGGTTGAAGTGAAAAACCCCAGTGCAGTGCACCCAGTCCGGCACAATATAGACTGACTGGGTTTCAACACAATTAAACATAAGGTAAGAAGCTGCATATTGTTTCTGCCCTTTTGTGGGTATAAGATCTCTGTATTGTTCTCTCTTGGAGTCTTTTCTTTTGTATATATTGCTCTCACTACTAGAGCATTCAACCCTGGACCTCTACTGAAAACATGTTACGACCAGTCTGAATTTTCTGTTCAACAATTAAACAAATAATTCATGAGAACAAGTCAGAAATAAATACATATAGTGAAAGCATTTAAAAATATTTTGAAAGTTTAGGTGAAATTTTAGTTTAAATAATGTCTTAATTATTTCAGTAGGAATAATTGGAATTTATTTGCTAAGAATTCCACTGAGAACTGTGTGTGAGTGTTCATAGGTTCATAAGTGTATACTATGCTAACGCCTACTAGGATCTTTATAAGCCTAGCCATACAACCCAAGTGTGACCTACAAACTTGATTCATATAGTGGTTAATTTACTGATGTCTCTGTCCATCAGAGATATAGGCACCCAAGCAGGGTTAAATTCACATCTATTGGTCCAAGTTGCTCTTAAATAGGTTACCAAGGAATTTTTTTACATTGATGGGGACCCTCTTCCAGAGAATGGTAATTTCTCTGAGAAACATAACTGTCTCTCCAACATGTCCTATGGAGGTGATGGGGTGTAAAGGTGAAATTTAGTTTTTTTGATCTAGTAGTTTTGATGCTGTTTGTTTTGGAATTTTGCAAAAGGTTTATCAAAACAGGGTCCAGGGATGCCAGGCAAAGACCACCTCTCAGTAGTCTTTATGATACAGAGTAAAGTGACAGCACTTTGAGGCAATCAGTATAGGACATTTTGTTTACTCTTGGAATTTCTTTTTGTAAGCAACCTTTGTCGACATTCAAGTTGCTGCATATGTCTGTTCAGGTGCATGCCAAAGGGTCATTATACTCTGTGATGGGTCTTATAAGGGCCGAGTACAGTGACACAATGACCTCTTTGGACATAGATGCCATGGCTTTAATTATAATTTAGCAACACAGAAGGATTTTCTTACTACCTCGGATGCATGTTGGTCAAAGGCTAGGTTACTATCTACTTGAGTTCCCAGATCCCTGATGAGAGAGTCAACTCTTGAGTTTTATTGATGATGTAGTTTCCTGGGGTGGCTGACTTTCCAAAAGGTACTTAAATACATTTGTTGGCACTGAGTTTTAAGCCATGGCTTTGGCACCAAGAGTTTGTCTGTGTTAGACCTTCTTGAAGGGTGTTCTCATCTTGATGGGATTCAGTGATTGCTCCAATTTTACAATCAATTGTGAACTTGGTCAGCCAGAGGCCATTGACATTGGCTTTAACCTCCAAGAAGTAGATGCTGAAGAGACGTGGACTGAGCACAGAGCCTGAGGGACTCCACTGGGGGCCAGCCTCTTTGTGGTGGTGGCCTCAGTAATCCTAACTTCTTGGGTCCTATCTGTGAGCTAGCAAGCTATCCAGCATGTTATAAAGGGGTTTATGTCTAGTGCTATATGTTTCTTGACAATGCCTGAGTGGGGTGTTGTATCCAGTGCTTTAGCCAGATCTAGGTAGGCAGTATGAACCGCTTTCCCTTCATCCATTGCCTTAGTGACCTTTTCAAAGAAGCCCACCAGGTACACCAAGCATGACCTTGCATTGACAAAGCCAAACTGGGAATGATTCAATGTCTGGAGGTCTCCCATGTCTTTGTTGATAATTTACATGATAATTCTTTCCCTGGCTTTGCAAATAAGACTAATTGGATTAATGCTTCTCTAATTTTAATGATCTGTTGAAAATTCTCTTTTATGAAGGGGAATAAATGTCACAGTCCTCCATTCTTGTGAAACATATCCTGTTTTAAGAGTGTAGAGGTTCCTGATAAGTCATATTTTAGACTGTAATAGGCATTCTGGGATGTTACTGGGGCCCTCTGAGGCTGGATTCTCGGCTTTAACAAGTGCACCAGTACATGCTCCCTAGTTATATATGGAAGGGTTATGTTTGAGGGGTTTTCTAAGGAGATGGTTGGAGGTGATGGGATGTAAAGATGAAATTTAGTTTGTCTGCCAACAGGTTACCTATATCACCAGTCTCAGTGAAGGTGACACCATTAGCCACCAGTTCAACATATTGCTGCGTGCTGCCCTTGAGGTTTCTGACATAGATGAAGAAGGCCTTATGGTTATCTTTCACCTGGGGCTATCCTCAAATTTGTCTTTGTTTGACCTATTTATTTATTTACATTTGATTGCCTGGAATGTCTGACTGGGTAGGAACCCATTTACAGTAGAGACTAGAGGAGAAAATATCCAAAGTATTATAAAAACATTTTAAGAAGAGTAATTTTACACTCTTTATAATAATACAAATAGCAATTACAGTTTAAATAATTATACCATATTAGACATAACATGAAACCATTGGTTAAGAATAGATACAAGCTATATGACAATGATTAAATAGTTACAGAAATGTTAGCTTGTTTATAGAGACATTAAAGGAAAGTTAGTATAATGCAAACAGTAAACTGCAGTATAAAGTGAGAGACAAACAGGCTCATGCTATATTTACAGAGAAAGGAAGGGGAGAAAAACTGCTAGAAGTAAGGAAGTGAGTGAAGAAGGTAGAGTAAGGAGATGTAAGGTATGGATAGGCATTTGTTCACATTGTCTGTGCAGCTACTAGTCTAAAAGTGTGGAAGGCACTGGAACCTTGCACTTTTGGGGTACTCCCTGCTGCTTTAAACCATGTCTCAGTAACTGCACAGATGTCTATATTATCGAGTGTGAGGAGGCCTTGAAGGGAGTTCAGTTTTTTATTTAGGCACCTGTCATTGTTCAGTAACACCTTGAGGACCAGTTGAGTTGATTTTTGCTATGTCAGTAGGTTTGTCAATTTAGCATTGCCTAAAAAAGGTACTATAGAGCTGGATAAACCTGTATGTAAACCTAGAACATGAAGTTGCAAACCATCCTTGGCAAAACAATACGATCTCTTAACCATATTTTCTGTGAGCTGACAAATACTGGATCACATTAGAATGACACAGGAAGGACAACTATGTGTTAAAATCAATCATATCTTGCTCGTATTGGGACCTCGTCCTCTGTGATGATAACATGTTGTCCAAGGCTATATGCATTACCGAATAAAGTAATACCAAAGAATGTGATCATGCTGACAATTATTTGGCTGAAAACAAAACTTAGGAATTACATAAATATAGAAATAATAGTTATTTTATACATAATAGATAACAGATAATACTTATAGTTAGCCAACATTAATTATTTTTGTTCTACACTGAAGCAATGTATATAGAGATACTGCAGCTGTGTTAAAAGAACATTTATAAATGGCATTATTCTGCATAACTATATCCTGTGTTTAAAGTAGGTAACACTGAATATGCTGCATATATCATATACTTCAATAATACTTCAATTATTGCAGTGTCATCATTTACAACATTATATGATAAACTGTTTAACTCAGACATCTGCACAATTAATGGCCATGAACAGCAAAATAAATATTTATCCTTCTTAGCCTGGTTTTGCACATCAGTCTGCATTTACCTTTTCTAAGATAAGTGGTTTTGAGTCAGATTTGAGAAGTAGGTGCCAAATGAGGTCATGTGGGACTAAAAGGTTAATGACATTAATCTGCCCCATGGCTATAGGAAGCTGTCAATTTCAACTAAAACGTATAGGTCTGCTTTTACAGCTGGCATTTGCTAAAGCTCTTGTAGTTCAAGAAACTTAGTAGAAAAATGCACCCAGAAAATAAAACAGCTAAACCCTGCACAGCAAAGCATCTTAAGCTTACATAAAAGATGTTAAGCAAACATGCCTTACTAAAAAGATAGGATATGTTAATGTATTGCACAAAATCATCCACGTTTATATGTATTATAGTGCTCCACAAAATATATGGTGAATCAAAGATAGTGTGATTTTTATGAGCTAAAAGTAGTTACAGTACATTGAACATGTGGGATTACTCTCAGATCGTATCTATATAGTATTCATTTTGCAAAAAGCAACTAAAAGCATGACATTCAAACAGAAAAATGTTTACTTTTATGCAATAAGAAAGCATTTAATTTATAATCTGTTAATGTGATGTGCGTTTTTAAATGGCGAGTGGAACAAACTACAATTTTAATCTGCTGACAGGAAGAATTATACAACCTTGTGAGTTACTTGGACAAGCTGCGTGGCATGTTGTTATTTATATCATGATACAACAGAAAGAAAAACTATGTGGCAGTTTGTTGATGGCACAGTGTTATCAAATATTAATTAAATTCTAAATAAGAATAATTTTCCGTTTGTATACATACTGTTGTATTTTATGTAACAGGCAGCCGATGCATTTAAGAAATATTGCTGACCTGGTTAACTAATAGTATTTTACTCTTCTTATTTAATGCAGGATATAGCCAAAGGTCACACTGCCACCCCATCCAAGACTGTTAAATCTAAAAATTAACATAATCAATAGAACAACCATTTTATCTTATTATTGAAAATGTATATTAGCTTTATGTCAGTTCTCTAGTTCTACAAATTCCTAATTTTAATATATTGCCACAGTCATATAAAACAGTCAATGTACCAGAAGCCCCGATGATCAGCATGTCTAAATTATTGAATTGAAAGGCTACCAGCTGGCACATGAATGAGGATGACTAAAATGAAGAGCATTCCTACTTCTAGTACATGTGATTTCTGAACTGAAATGGTTATTTACATGGTAAATGTGGATGTCACCATCCTGAAAAAAATATATAGTAACTCTAATACTTACAATTGCAATGTTTTGTAGATATACTGTACCAGCAATTCTGTACAAAATCAGGACACTCTCAGGTTGTGATGTTCAGGATTGTGTACACAATGATAGAATACTTACCAGAAATCATTTTAGAACCCTGCAATACTAATACTAAATGAAAACTAAAGCAGAGTAGTTCAGTGTGATTAACAAAGCATTTTACTTTCATTGCAAACATCTCAGGTATAGATGACAAGGACTGTTAACAAATACCACAGATTTGCATTCCCTCATGTTTCAAATTGTCCATTCTGAGATGCACATTTCTCATTAAGAGCTTAATCAACAGGTGGTGTTAGCTACACTAGCAATAATGGGTACTACTGTTTCATGGTAGGACCAGAGGTAACAGTAGTGAAAGATTAATAAATGTCAATATCCAATATTCTGTTAGAACAAAATAAGGTAATCAAAATTTTAAATTCAAACTAGCTGGTTTGTAAAACTGCAGTGATAGATATCAGTGTTTATGGCATACTAGAGAGACTTGATGGGTCAATATAAAATATGTGTAATGTGCTTTCAGTGAAGTGCTTAAGGTAGAGAATCTCAGTTCATCTTAGGCCATGTCAGTGTTCATGCACAATGGTGTCAAAGCATTACAGGCCATACTGTAAAGTGTTTCATGAATAACTATAACAGACAGCAGGCGATGCTGTGTTTCAGTCTTGTAATGACTTTTCTAGTTCTATAATTGCTGCTTGCAAAAGGTTTGCACCATTAAGTAAACAATGCTAAATTAAGAAAAATCCACATACCATTTTATATCCAAATAAACTGTGTACATATGTCAGTACATGGGTGATGACTGGCAGTTCCACACAAGAAGCAAATACTGTATTAGAGGTTGAGATGATTGTATATAAAATGCAGGTAGTGTTAGTGTTCTGTTAGCTGTTGATCAACCTAGTGTTGTTTAACATTGATGTTATTAAATCACCTAACTTGAAACAATCTTGCTCTTACATTGCTTCTGATGAAGTAATAATAGTCTTAACAAGGTTATGCATAAGCTTCAATGGTATCAGAGCTTAATTACACCTCAGTGTAACACTGCGTGTATGCACTGTGTTGACTTACACTGCATAGGAAATGTGAGATTTGGGGACTTGCACATGTGAACTACGTTACTACTGTAGGGCAAATTGCATTTACACAAACTAAATGTTTATGTACCCATGAACTTTAATGGCTATGTTACCTTAGAATACAACTTTTGTCTAACTAAGTTAATGTTATGATTACTACAAAATGGGGCTATAGGTGTAGCGCAGGAGAATTATCAGCGATGCATCTATTTTTACACTAAATACCAGATATAGAGGATGACAGGTTCTGATGAGTAGAATGTGGTGGCAGGGAAAATTATGTATCACCAATATCATGAAACCTGACTTATTGTGCGCATTCATCAAACATATTTCATCATGGAATTCTTTTAACTTACCCTGAGTTTGTGTGACCTTGGTTTAAGTTATCAGGGTTATATAGACACAGTGGAAAGCAGGGGCAAAAAACATCCTGCATGGTGGGAGTAAGGAGCATCTGCCATACCAAGTTTGCATCTTTTGAATCCACTTAATAGAATGGACATGATGAGTCAGCTTTTCCTAAAACCTGTTGCTGTGCTGTAAACTGTATTCCTATTAGGACTTTTTCCACTGTCTTTCTTCCAGTTTAGTTAATGATTTTAAGTTAAAAAAAAAAAAAAAAAAAAAAATATATATATATATATATATATATATATATATATATATATATTTGTGTGTGTGTGTGTGTGTGTGTGTGTGTGTGTGCACTGTTTGTTAGTCTTGCAAATAAGTTATCCTTCTTCCAAAAGGCATCATAGATCCATTTTAATGCAAAGGTATTCGCAAAAAAGAGTGAGATAAAGACACACAGATGCCACACTGCTTTGACAGTTCTTGGCATATTTACACTCAGTGCATCACCACATTTATGTATAGCCTTGCTATGTTATTTTTCATTTATTTATACCCTGGATATATCAAAAAACTGATAATGATTCCACTAAACCAAACAAACTTACACTAATCACAAAAACTAAAATGAACATTTTACAGACTGCACATATGAAGCACAGACAGCATCACCCCCAAAACACACCAATCCACTTAAGGCAACCCTATATACTCAAATCTACACTTGTTTTAACAGAAGTAAAATAAAATAAAATAAATAGAACATGTTTAAACACAGACCATATTTCCTATTCATTGCAATGTAAAATAAAGTAACCTTACATAATGTATACACAGAATAGTAACACCCCTAAAAACAATACTGCTCATAAAAATCAAATAATATTAAACAAATTAATTTGTATTAGAATAAAAGCATTTATAATAAAAGAATAAAAGTAAAATGAAAAGAGACTGCAGCCAATCAAAAATGCCACAAGAATCTGTTCTCCCTCTGTTCTCTCTCTCCCTAGTTTAGACATATAAAGTCAAGGATTTTACTCACTGAAAAAGTCAAATCCCAACCAATAACCACAGTTGCATATGATGATTGACATCATCTTATTTATAAAGATGTAAATAAGCAACTTAATAGGTAGTAGTGTCAGCCACTCCACTGGGTTAGAGGGATAACCCTTGACTATGGTCCAGGTGACCTAGGTTCAAGTAGCATCTAGAGAGATTGGTGGAGCGGTAGGGAGGGATTGGCATGCTTATGCTGGGGGAGGGAGGTATGAGGGGTGTCTTTCTGTGATAATCCTTAGTGGAGGCTGAGAACATCACTGGGAAGAGGTAGGGTCAATAAAAATGGGAGGTAGATCTGGTAGACTTGACATGGAGGTGGGGGTTATACATGACTATCCATATTACATGTTCACATTGGACATACATTTGTTTCCATGAGGGAAGAGGAAGTGGGTAGGACATAAGTTGAAAGCCCCTAGATGGAGTCAGAGATGTGCCAAGCCATTGAGACATCCATAGGATCAATGATCAGCCCCAGCAATATCGGAGTAGTCATGGGGTAGGGAGACAGCTAGTATACCCAATGTGGACATGCGGCACTGGGATGCTGAGCTGATAATGATAATGGTGATGAAAAGGGGACCAAAAGGAAAAAATTAATAGGTAGTAATAATATGTATAACTACCAAAAATATCCTTTCCATAAAGGAAAGCTTATCTACAATTTTCATTACTGTGACAAGATAAAGCCCTGACTATGCTCCAGCCATATAACCTGAGTTTGATTAGCTGATTGAGCAATTACTGGACATGGCATGGGGAGAGTAGAGGAATAATGCCATTAATCATGCTTACTTTTCATCAGGGGTGGCAGGATAAGGACTTGTTATGATTACACCTTCTTCAGTGGAGATGAGATTATAGAGTGGTTCTCTCTTAAAGGGGAGCAGGGCCATATTTAACTGCATCCTTCGTTAAGGATGTATGTACATTACAGTAGCCCATTGCACTCCAACCCACTGATCACTTCAGACAGGAGATACATAAACAAGAGATAGGATCTATGGCAGAAAATAATTTTTTTTTGTCAACCATGGTTAAAATCTAAAACCACAACTCTTTTAAAATTATTAAGCTTGCCTGTAGATGATGTTCCCAAACTCACAATGTGATGCACATTGTGATACTTTAATATAGAAGTAAATGTAATATACAAATTCTCCTTTAGTTCCTTATTAATTAGTGATAAAAAATTGGGGTGATCCACATGTTTCAGCATTTTACAAACATGTCCACTTCTTTATTTAAATGATGTTCATCAGTACTAATCCTGGACAATCCTATCATTTTCCCTTTTACTCACTTTTTGCCAGAAAAGATGGCAATACCTGAAATGTTAATAACAATTATAGAACGTAGGCTTATAATATGTTGTGGATCCAAAAACATTATGGACAAACAGTTTATATAAGCTAATATCCAAATATTTTTTCTCAGGATATTAACTTGAAAAAGTTAATTGTAAAAAAAGTTGGTTGTATTATTCATTATATTAAAAAAACTCCTTTAATTCAAGTTCTGACCCAGGCCAAAGAATAATATAGCTTAGGCCTTGGATTCTTCTTTCTCCAATCTTTTTCAGGAAGTAACTTCATTAAAACTATTGATTTTGTACTAGAACATAATAAAATGGGCCACTGGTACAGACTGGACTGATTCTTCATGAAGAAAGCAGAGCATCCTGACTGAAAACTCCATCTTGATATTAGAAATGTAGTCAGAAAAATGTTGTTCTCTTCTTTAAGGAACAATTGCCATGTTAGCAGTCACTTATGTTACACTGGATAACTGACATGGACGTGATTAGGATGACAGTGCTATGTTAGACAATAGTGCTATGCTCAACAAACAGCCTAAATTTAGAAATGTCAGACATCTATGTATATGGTCTTAATATGAAAATAGTACTGAAAAGACTAGAAAAATATTTTTAACATCATTTTATTTATAGATGCACTCAACTTCAAAGTGCAAATAACTGAGTTTTACATTTCCAACAAGTAATCTATTTTACCTAGCAATTTTATGCCAAAATCTGTACAACAGGTATTGGTCCAGTAAACGGCAGCTTTACATAGATGTGTACCAATATAACCATCTGAAAATAGATTAGACTTAATTAATAGATTTATTTAATTTTTTGTGTGATTTTTACAGCAACCTGGGACTGCGCTTGTCTGGCTCTAAAATGCAAATGTGGTGATAGTACCACCATGACAGGCAGAAACTTGTGGAGGAATTAGATAATTCTGTAAACCTTCCATATGATGTGTGTGTGTGTGTGTGTGTGTGTGCGTGTGTGTGTGTGTGTGTGTGTGTGTGTGTGTGTGTGTGTGTGTGTGTGTGTGTGTGTGTGTGTTTGCATTTAAAAATAACGCTTTGTGTAAAAGGCGGCTACTGTAGATAAAGGGACAATGGAAGACGTTGGTTCACATTTGTTGAAAGGGGTGGGATTAAAATCCCAGAGGAGTCACTGCAATACTACAGGATCATTTGCATGCTAAAATACATGACACTAAAATAAATGATGTTAATTATTAATAGATTTATTAATAAATATGAAAAATAAAAAGGGAATACACATTGCTTCCTTCCAAAGATTAGGTAATTTGATCCAAAGCATCAATACAATAATATTATGGATGATTTGAACTTTCTTTTATTTTACTATGCATTTATTTATTTATTTTTACTATTTTTTGAATAGAAGCCAGGAAAAGGGGTGGTCTAACTATATATTTAAAAGTAATTGTTGTGAAATTTTCTTACCAGAAACACATTTATCACAACATCATAATGAACACTTAAAATTAAATTAATATTAATATGAGCAAAATTTTGATTCAAACAAAAGAAGAGAGAAGTAATAATGTTATGGAAGAAAAGTTGTCAGTGCTAATATTAATATACAAGTATAATGAGAAAAATAATGCTTTTCATGGTAATGCTGAATATCAAAACAGAATTTTCACATTAGCAATCATACTGGATATCTGGATTAGGGGGCAATCATGCTAAAAGATAGACATTTAATTTAATAACAAGAAAGGCAAATGAATATTTGGAGGAGATATTAACTAAATAATAAATAAGTCAGACTCAAGTACACTAAAATAACTTAGAATTTTAGCTGCTGTCATGTCCCCAAATATTCTCTTTAATAAAATTAAAAGACTTAAATTCAATAACAGATGAAAATATCACTAATTAATATCTTCTACTTTTATGCCTCTAGAACTTAATCAAGAATAAGCAAATATTTTACCAAGAATTGAGAGTTTAAGATGAAAATTCAGAATAACACCATGCCTACTATCAGATCATAATACTCTAATACTTAAATTAACAACAAATTAAAAAATGCTACGGTCAATAGAATGTCAATATATATATATATATATATATATATATATATATATATATATATATGAATCTTATTTATATGGGAAAATTATAATTTGATATAAAAATACAATAAATGGTTAGGTCAATGAGTTCTTACATATACTTAATAATTTAAACATTGTAAAACATAAGAGTTCATAAAGGAGGAATAATATTTATAGAAATGGCTTATGATATAAACAAAAATAAAGTTCTTTATTGTAAAACAGCATGAGCTTTAGAAAAAGGTAAACTGTCCAAATATTTTGTTACATCAAAGGGGGTACATAATCTCATGAAAAGAACAAAGCTGTTACCAAAAATGAATGAATTCAATCTATTAGAAGTTCACAAAATAATAAACAATATAGAATGCATCCTATAATAATGTATATGGTCCAGTCGGAATTTCCCAGTTAACAAATGTAAAATAAATAAATATAAAATATTTTGAAAATTTAAATGACAAAAAAATCAATAATCCAATAATCAATAGAAAATATGAACTGAAATTCTTAAAAGACAAAACTAACAAAAAAATCAGAAAATGGATAAATTATTTATAACAATAAGTATATCTTATGGGAGTAATAAAATAACATCACAAGCGGTGTCCCACAGGGCTTGGTCCTGGGACCCCTCTTGTTCAGCATTTATTTTTCCAAGGTGCAAGCAAACATAGGAGGATTGTGGCTGACAAAGTTCGCAGATGACTGCAAACTGGGCGCCATAATTGATACTCCAGCGGACACAAGCATCCTTCAGAAAGGCCTCATAGAAATGGATAACTGGTGCCAGAGCCATGGCCTTAAACTGAACATCAAAAAATGTATAGTCTTACCCTTTGGGAAAAACAAAGTACCCACAGATTACCACATAGGTGGTAATCCATTAAGTATGGAAGAAGTAATCAGGGACCTAGGATCCCAAGTTGACAGTAACCTCTCATTTGACACTCACATTGCCAAGGTGGTTAGGAAGACCTTCTATATCACCCACCTTATCATGAAAGGATTCACATCTAGATCAAGAGAGGTCATTGTGCCCCTATACTCTTCCCTTATCTGGCCCATAATTGAGTACAATGCCCCATTTGGGATGTACCTTACCTGACACCTGCAGTAGTAAGAAAGACCTCAAAAGTACCTCACCAAGAGGATCAAGGGTCTCAAACATATGTCATATGCTGCCCGGCTGAAGAAACTCCAGCTCTATTCAGTCGCATACTGCCTACTCAGAGGCGATCTATGCCTGACGTACAAGGCCATGTCCAATCCGGAATTAATGGACATGCTCCACCTCAGAAAATCCAAATCCACCAGAGCCACGAGAGTGAGAGATTTGAACCTCAAAACAGAAATAAATAGGACATGCTGGAGGGACAGATTCATAACCCAGAGGTTCCCTACACTCTGGAACAGAATCCCAGTCCATGTTAGGCAGAGCCCCTCACTGACTCTCTTCAAGAGAAATCTTGATGAGTGGATGGGAGATCGTAGGTTTACCCTGGGGGTCATCTCTGTGTCACTACTAGACAGTGGCACAGTAAACTAAACCCTAAATGGGCATAGTATTCTCATTCCAAGGGGTGGCGAAAGCCACACACACTCTGGCTATGCTTATAAATGCCCTAGGGCAGATAGCCTAGTATGAACCTATGAACCTATTAAAGTTACTAAGGCTTTGAGTATCAGTGATATAATTCTAGAACGTAGTTCAACTATTATGCAAGATATTAAGATGATAAATGAAATAATAGCCAAATACTCCCATCACTGAAAAAATAAATAGTAATACCCATTTTAAGACAAGAGAAATAACCCACTAGCTCTTCAACCTATAGACTTATCTCATTCCTAAATGAAGGCTATAAAATATTTATCTCTAAATATGTAGAAAGGATGAATGAATAGTAATATAACAGAACTGATAAATGAAAACCAAACAGGATTTACTTTACATAGGCTGACTCAAGATATTAAAAACAATATTAAACTTAATATGTTTTACAAATTGTAATAAAAATGAAATAGTATTTGCAAATTTAGATTTAAGCAAAACATTATATTATTGGCTAAAAAATGGATGGTCTAATTAAAAGAATTTGCTTTTCTGGAAAAATGTATACAATTAATAAAAAAAGTTATATTCAGATAATATGACATATGTAAAAGTAGGTCCATTCTTATTGTGATGTCCCTTTTCTGTGTCAGTAATCAAGGAGCCTGAATCCTCACCACTGACACTGGAGAGGGACGTTCACCTGGAACAAAAATAGATATACACAGAATTTCCAGTTGCAGCTCTCTTCATCAAGCATAATTTCTCTTAAGAGCACACAGGGAACACACTAAGTCCAGGGACTGAATTTCTCTCTCTCTCTCTCTTTCTCTCTCTCTCCCCCACAGGGCCCCAGTGAGACTCCCCACTGGCACAGCTGTAGAGTTGAGTCCACAGCTGAGTGTCCAAGCAAAGTCCTATAATACCATATCTGTGAAACCAGTGCTTCATGTCCCTGCTCCAAGCAGCTTACATAGACACACTCTTGGAGATTTGATTTTCACACACACTCACACACACACACACACACACACACACACACACACACACACACACACACACACACACACACACACACACACACACACACACACAAACACACATCTGGGAAAGGCTGGCACAGATTTACTATCTATGCTCCCTTCTGCCCAGGCTATAAGGTAGTTACTGCCACCAGACACTCAAAAGCTAGCTACTCTAAGGCTCTTAGAAGGGTACCAATTATAGGTTCATAGGTTGGTACTAGGCTATCGGCCCTATGGCCTATACAAACCTAGCTATAATAATTCCCTGGCTATTTCTTCCCACAGTATTTATTTCCCTGGACCCCTGTCCCGCAGGGCGACCTGAGTGAAAATGATATTAATACAAATGGTAGTATTTGACCAATGCACTAAGGCTTTCAGGAATGGCCAGAGAGTCACCAAATAGATATAAGTACTCTCAAAGGTTAAAATATTCTCTAAAGGATCAGCCACAATGAAAACTTTAAATATGTTTAATAATAAATAATAAAAGAACATGAAAATACTAAATATATATTTATAATAAACAAAAGATTTTCAATTACAGGAAGTATTAAAATACTACAGATAAATAGGTTCACAAAGATACAGAAAAACAGTTCTTAACTAATCTCACTTTATTTTTCTAACTGATCTAAAGAATTACTATTCCTGGTCACTTACTAGAACAAGGTAAGATGAAGTAGGTGAGAGGCCCTTCTTTGTCAGGTTCCAAAAACACAGTGCTCTGAGACTTCAGTCTCATCTAGTATTAAAAAAAAAATAATTTCAGTGATGGATTACAAAATGAAATCACATATATCTGGTTATCTGACTTATGGTTCTCTGTTTCCTAGCAAGTGACTCAGAATCTTGCATGTGTCAATAATACACACACATAGAGCTTTGCTAAGATCTGTTGCAGCTTCTGGAACTTATAAAACAATAAGCACTTCCACTCTTCCTACAGAAGCTAATAAACCATTCACATGCACAGACATTTCATCTCTGTCTGAAGTCAGAAATGTAAGATACAATCTTTATGGCCTAAATTAAGTAATTTAATTTCTTACTATTTTCAGAGTTAGCTGAACTGAGTTTAACCTCTTCTCTCACAGTATCCTATTTGCAACAGTACAGACTGATATAAATGTATATTTCTTTTCTGTCCATCAGGACTCACTGCTGATACATTTTTAACACAAGCAGCTTTACAAATACATTTTACAATGCAAGCGTATGTACAAATTAGTTTGATATACAAATGACATGTAATTCTTTACAAAATTCCAACTATCTGTCCTGGCATATGTTACACACCCACTGCTTTACTTCTCCTTGCATAGCTGGCAATACTTCACATCATCACATCTCTCTCCCCTTTGAAGACTCAAGCTAGTTTTTCAAGTGACCCTGGAGAACTATTGCTTGAAAGAATTGAGCTTGTCTGGGAATACATTAACCCATAAGCTGTCTTGCAAGCCCATCTGCATTGACATTGCTCACCCCACTATGGTGCTGCACTGTCATATCATATGCCTTCAACCCTAGGCTCCACCTTAATAACATAGTATTTTTCTGGCTGACTCAATGTAGCCATGTTAAGTGATTGTGGTCTGTAACTACACTGAATTTCCTTCCATACAGATAGGGTTGAGGTGTCTGCAGTGACCATACTATGACTAGACTTTCTTTTTCTACTGCTAGGTTGGAGTCTATGGCTGACATATACCACTGGGTGCTCTTCTCCTGAGGAAACCTGGCTGAATACAGCCCCCACCCCATGGCTCAAAGCATCCACCTGCAAAACAAAAACGTTGCTGTAATCTGGACTGAGTAAAACAGGGGGTCCTCCAAAAGCCCCTTTAAGTTTTGAAATGCCTGCTCACAGGCTGGGGTCCACACTACCCTGTCTGCCTTGTTTTTCCTCATCAGGTCTGTGAGAGGAGCAGATATTTTACTCTAATTGGGAACAAATTTTCTATAGTATTCCGCTGTCTCCAAAAATGCCCTCACCTGCTTTTTGGTAACGGGGCAGGCCATGCCTGAATTGCTTCTACTCTGGCAGATTCCAACCTGATCTTACACTCCCCACTCTATGTCTCAGGTAGTAGACCTCTACAATTCCCACCTGAGACTTACTGGGCTTAATGGTCAACACTGCCCTTTCCAGTCTGCCCAGGACCTCTGTGATATGTTGAAGGTGCTCATGCTAGGAATTACTTTAAATGACAATATCATTCAGGTAAGCAAGGGCATAATCTCCTGCTGCTTGGATATGATCTACCAGCTTCTGGAAGGTCACTGGTGCATTTGTCATCCTGAATGGCATCTCTGTGAACTCGTATAATCCAAAATGACTCACAAAGGCTGACCTCTCTCTAGCAGTGGAAGTCAAGAGCACCTGCCAGTAGCCCTTGGTCAGATCAACAGTGATCAGATACTTAGCCTACCCAACTGTTCTAAGGCTTCATCTGTCCTAGGCATGGGGTAAGCATCCTAATATCTGTGACTATTTAGTTTTCTGCAGTCCACACAGAACCTGGTGCTACCATCTATCTTTAGTACCAGCACCACTGGTGGGGCTCAGGGACTGCTGTAGTCTGGATTACTCCCAGTTCCAACATTTCCTGTATCTCCTCCCTCAGAATCTGTCTGACTCACTCAGGCACCCTGTAAGGGGCCTGCTTGATAGGCCTTTGGGGTCATTTATACACATGGTGTTGCACCAGGTGGGTGCACCCACATTTCCTAGTGAACATGTCCCAAAACCCCTGTAAAACTGCTTGGATTTCTTGAACCTGGGTAACAGATAGCTGCTAGGTCATTGCTACCCCTTCCACTGAGGTGTCAGTCTGAGCTTCACTGAGGAGATCAGTCATCAGATCCCCCTCAGACTCCTCTTGCTATCCACTGCAAATACTCAGCACAAGGGCCTCCCTTTCATGGTAAGGCTTCATCATGTTAACATACTACAATTTGTTCCCCTGCCTACTACCTAGCAGTTCTACCATGTAGTTAACATTACTGGCCTACCTTAGCACTTTGAAAGGCCCCTCCTAAGCAGCCTACAGCTTATTGTGTCTAACAGGAATGAGAATCATAACCTACTGTCTCACAGCATACTCTCAGGCTTGAGCATTCCTGTCATACCAGACCTTTTTCTGCTGTTGGGCTCTTGCCAGGTTTGCCTGGGACAAGTCCAAGAGCTCCCAAAGCTTTGCCCTGAGGTTTAGAACATATACCAAAACAGACTACTTGTGGGATTTATACTCACCCTCCCACTCATTATGAATCAAATCTATAGGCCCCCTCACCCTATGCCCATACAGCAACTCAAATGGTGAAAAACCTGTGGATTCCTGGGGTACTTCTCTATAGGTAAACAGCAGATGGAGCAAATATTTGTCCAACTCTCTCTTAAACTGGTCTGCAAATGCCTATAGCATGGTCTTTAGTGTAGAGTTTATCTTCTCCACAAGACCATTAGTCTTGGGATGGTAGGGGATGATCTTTACATGCTTCATCCCAGAGGCCTTCCACAGAATAGGTAGCAGGTCTGTCATGAAATTGGCACCTCTGTATATAAGTATTTCTCTTGGGATACCTATCCTGATGAAAATCTCTAACAAAGCATTTGCCACCTTCTCTGCCTCGATGAAGGACAGAGCCACCACCTCAAGGTATCTAGTAGCATAATCTATTACCACCAAGATATATTTCTTCCCTCTGGATCTGGGGTACTCAGAGGTCCCACAACATCCATTGCTACTCTCTGAAATGCCTCTTCAATCACAGGCAAAGGCATCAAAGAAGCCTTGACCTTGTCTTCTGCCTTACCTACTTTCTGGTACTGTTCATACATCCTGCAGTACACTGTTGCATCCTTTGCAATCCCAGGCCAGTAATAGTTCTGCATAATATGTCTCTTGGTATGCTTTATGCTCATATGACCTGAAAAATGAATGTAATGGGCTATGGCTAGAAGATCCAGATGGTTGGCTTTAGGCACTACCAACTGCTGTATTACATCACTCTCTAGCCCTCCCTCAGGGGTCCACTCTCTATACTAGTGATGGTAAACCTTTTGGCATTGGTGTGTCAAAAGCTCCTTGCACAAAATAATTCAGTGCACGTCACATGAGTAATGAATGCAAAAGCAGTGTCTTTGGTAACTCGGGTGTTGGCGATTACTAGAGTGTCACCCAAAATGTTGTGGGGTGTGTCACCTTTGACACAAGTGTCATAAGTTTGCCATCACTGCTCTGTACAGTAGCCCTTTGTTCCAGTATACAGATTCCTCTTTTCCTTGAGAATTAGGTGCCTCCTTTGCTACCTCCATAAAGCCTCTTAATGTAGGGTCTGAGAGCTGAGCCTGACTTAACTCTGTCTTTGTTACCCTTTCCAGCTCCCTTTCCACAGCAAGTCTGGTATTCTCTGAGAGTGGTGCCTCACTATTCAGCTTGGGTACTACCACTGACCTATTCCTTTGCAGTCACTCTGTCCAAGGGAATGTCAGTACCTACCAGCAGCTGTGGCTCACCTTTAGGCTCACTGCTACAGTGTAGATCCTTCACTGAAATAGCCACCTCACCAGCCCTGGCTTCAGGTGTGGGATCTGTCTGAGTTTCCCCTAGGCTATCAGACCCACATGCCTGTCTCCAAGCCTGACTGTATGTAAATGTATGTACACAAGGTACTGCATTATCAAAATCATTCCTTGTCAGAACATCTGCAGGTATATCCTCAGACACACCTACTTGGTTGCTTCCTTTTCCATCCTCGCAGTCAAGGTGAACCCTGGCCAATGGCATTTGAAATGGGGTCCTTCCTAAAGCTCTAACTAGAGTGGACTGCCCAAACAAGTACTGCTCCTCTTTAACCACTGCAGGCTTCACAATGGCTATGTCAGAGGCTGTGTCTGTCTTAGCAGTGGCCTGTTTTCCATCCACTAAGATCGTATATAAACTCTGGTGATAGTTTGGTACCCCTATTGTCTCCAGACAACTTGACACTGGCATATTGCTATTCCCACTTGCTGGGTCCCACACCATTAGTTCCTCGCCTTGCTTCCTTAGACATCTATATGATACATGGTCCCACTGGTTACAATTGAAACATTTAACCTTTGATCCTGGCCATGTACCTGAATTAGTGGTTTCCCTTGTTATTTGTGGACTCTGTTGGGATGGTTTAGGCTGCCCACCCATTATATTCATGTACAGAACTGGGTATCCCTTTCCTGTGCAGTGATGCCCTGCTTGATAAGTAGAGATTCCATTTTTTCCACAGCTCATCTGCTGAGTTACACTCCTGGTCAACCAACCAGATTCTCATGTCCTCAGGGAAAGTGCTAAGGGCTTGATCCCTCACCTAAAGGTCTATCAGCTCTTCAAAAGTAGTGGCTTGACACTCTCTCACCCACCTATGAAAATAAGTGCTTAACTTAGCAATATAATCACATACACTATCATTTGCCGTGTGTCTATGCTCACAAAACTTTTTTTTCTGTAAGCTTCAGGTGAAGCTTCAGGTGTTAAAACATTCTAGTAAATGTTGCTTTACTCTATCATAGTTTAAATGATCAGTATCAGACAATTTAGAAACAGCAGCTGCAGCTTTACCATGGAGTAAGAGGGTCAGGAACTGTACCCAGAGACCTTGGTCAACATTATACTGTTTACATACACTTTCAAGTATATGAATAAAACTATCAAAATTATTATCCTCTGTAAATTGTGGAAGGAATTTACTGACAATTATTATTTTAGTTTATTTATTTTATTTTACATTTGTTGTGTCTAGCTGAGCTATTTCCCTTTTTCAGCAGGGGCCCCGAGGATTAAAGCTCCAAACATATACAATGCAATAAAAATAGCAATACAGATCCAATTCAATAAAAATAGCAATAGAATTTTGGTAGTTAAAATATGTAAGCTACATACATGTATACTGTTGACACATAAAACAGTATTATAAACAAAAAGGAAAATGTTAAAAAAGTAGAATAAGTTGTATGTTTTGGTTTAAAAAGAGAGTTGAGTAAATGTAAGGTTTTGTATGCAGAGTAGCAGAAACTTAAAGGATTACATAAGAATTTCAGGGAGCAGAGTATAGAAAAAGCTTTGGAGGTTGAATAGGAAGCATAGGATGAAGTAGTTAATGGCAAGTTTTAGTAAGTTAGTTTGACTGTACTATAGAAGGCAGGTAATAATCAGGGAGTGTGAGTACAATGGGAGGACCAGTGTTTTTTAAAGTGGTCTTTTGTTGCTAGCTTAAATTGTTTGGGGTGAGTCAGGGACCTTCTTTCTAGTGGGAGTTTGTTCCATGCAGTAGAAGGATGGTAGCTATATAAGTTGCACCCTGTGTTGGATTTGGGTTTATGGATTTTTAGTAGGTCTTGGGTTGAGCTTCTGAGAAGTCTGGTAGGGGAGTAGTGACAGATGAGAGAATATAGACTTGGGCAGAAATCAGGCTCATATAGGATGGAGTGTATGATTTGGAGTTGAGATTGTAAGAACAGGAGAGGTAGTTCAGGCCAGTTCAAGTATTTTAGGGAGAGGCAGTGGTGAGATTTATATGTTTGTTGAGCTGCATATCTAGCTATTTTGTGGTAGGTTGATTCTAATTTGGTAAGTAGGGAGGAGTTCAGATTTGTGAGTATTTGGGAATAATAACATGGCAGAAGGTAGGCAAGGGTAACAGAGATCCTAGCTTCGGTAGTTAGGAATTTGTTGTTCCTGTACAGTAGTCCTAGCTTTTGGTGTTTTTTTTTTTATACAATTTGAAGATCGAATTTTAGTTGGTCATCAATGGTAATGCCAAGGAGATTTGTGCTAGTTTCGACTTCTATAGGAGTATTGTTTAGGGACCTTATGGAGAAGGAAAGTTTAATGTGGTTTGCAGAATTAAATAGAAACAGTAGTAGTTTTGTTTTTTTAGGGTTGAAGATGAGCTGATTATTAGTGAGCCATGTCTCTACTGAGTTGATGGATGTCTGGGTATTTGTTAGGAGTTCTAAGGGGGAATTAGCAGTAGTTATGACTGTAGAGTCATCTGCGTATTGGACGATGTTAGACTGAGGACAAGAGAGGTGGAGCGAGTTGGTGAAGATATTAAAGAGTAGGAGTCCAAGAAATGAACCTTGGGGAAAACCAGTTCTTACTGAGAGAGGGGTAGATAGTGTTGAGCCCCATCGTACTGATTGCAGCCTATCAGAGAGATAGCTAGAAAACCGTGCAACTGTATCAGGGGAGAAGTTTAGGTCTACAAGTTTACTAAGTAGCAAAGTGTGTGAGAGTGTTAAAAGTCTTAGAACAATCAAGGAATAGACAGGATATGAGTTGGCGATCATCTTTAGCCAGGGCTAAGGTGTTGAGAAATGATAGTAGAGTTGCTGTAGTTGTACTATGCTTGGGATGGAAGCCATGGTGTGTTGGAGTGAGAAGTTTTTCTTGTAAGAGATAATGCATAACTTGTTTGTGTATACATTTCTCAAGGATTTTGGAGAGAGGGGAGAGGATAGTGATAGTTCTGAAATTAGATATTTCTGTGGCGTTACCTCCCTTATGAATAGGAAGAGTGTAAAACTGTTTCCAGATAGAAGGAACTTTAGACTCAGAGATGGAGTGATTGATTAATATAGATACAGGCATAACAAGGGAGTGTGCAGCAATCTGGAGAAAGTAAGAAGGAATATTGTCTGCTGAAATAGAGCATGGTTTCAGCTTTGAGAATAGAGTTCTGATATAGTCAGTGGAGACAGGTTTGAGAGAGAAGGAGTTTACTGAGATAGTGGGTGAGAAGTGTATAGGAGGAAACACTTTATATGCTCAAAATCCTGAAATATCAAATTTCAGAATCTCGAGCCCATAAAGTGGAAAGGCTAAAACATCGAACTCCCAGAAGTGCGAAATTAAAAATCTCGCATTTCGGAGATGTTGAATTAGTGGTTCTGGTGTTGTCCTGTGTTCATGGATTCAGGTAACTGTTTATGTTTTAAGGATTTTGGGTAGGGGCTGTTGTGTGTGCTAGTCTGTTTTGTTACTGTGGTGTGTGTGTGTGTGCGAGGGGGATGTAGCTTGTGTGGTGGTGCTTCATGTGTTTGTGTATGTAGTGCGATCTTGGAGTTAGTATATTTAAGTAGGGTGGTTTGGGGGGCACAGCCCCCCACATGGGTGATGCAGGGGGGTGCAGCCCCCCTTCTTGTACATAGGATTGGGTTTTGTGTTTGTTTGTGAGGAGGAAGTTGTGTGTATATGTATGTGTGTGGTGTGTGGTTTGTGTGTAGTATAGAAGTCACGATTTTGAATTTAATGCTTCTGGGTGTTCGATGTTTTAGCCTTTCCACTTTATGGGCTCGTGATTCTGAAATTCGATATTTCAGGATTCCGCGCATATAAAGTGAATCCGTATAGGGAGGTTTGAAGTGTTGTTGTTTGAGAGGTTGGGGTTAAATCGTTTGGAAATGGGTTTGATAAAGTAGGTGTTGAAGGTATTGGCAGTTTCTTCAGTTGACTTGTCAGGACATGGGTTTGATGAAGTTGAGTTAACTGGATATAGTATATGATTTATAGCATTCCAGAATTGTTTTGGATCAAATTTTAATGTTTTTGGGGAATTATAATACAAGTTTTTTTTGTCTTTGTTGATAAGTTTTTTTTTTGTCTGATTTCAAAGTTCCTTATACTTTAGGAGGTCAGCTGGAAGTTTGGTTTGTACCCATATTTTCCATGCCCTACCTCTGGATTTCATAAGGGTATGGGTGGTTTTAGTTAGCCAGGGTGAAATGTTTGCCTTTAATCAAACTTTTCTCAGTGGGGCTAGAGGATTTAAAATATTTAGGAAAGTTGAGTTGAAGGTATTTACTGCTTCGTTGAGTGGGAGCTGAGTAAGGAAATTCCAGTTATTTCTAGAGAGGAGGGTCTTAAAAGTGTCTAGGTTAATGGTTGAAAGTTTGTGACATGTGATAACCCGGTGTGGTTTGGAGAGGTGGATGATGTATCGTAGCATTTTTATAGGTGAGTGGTCACTCAGGGCATCAGTAGAGTTTCAGGTTTATGGTATTTGCTAGGGTTATATTCAGGTATCCACTCTATCAAGGAGCTTGAAGAATGAGAGTTATTAGCGTGGGTAGGTTTGGAGATTAGTTGGGTAAATCCATGGAAGGTTATGTGTTGTGGAGGGTTTGGATTATTAAGCTTATGCCAATTAATTTTTATGTCCCCAAGAAGGATAGTTTCATTGTAGAAATTTAGGGAAAGATATGACAATATATTTTCCATTAAGGGGATGTTGTCCCTGGTGGAATGTATATGGCTACTACAGTGATGGTAGTAAAGTCATTGGGTTTGAGGTTTGCTATTAGTATTTCAGCAGCTGTAAAGGAGGAACTTGGTTCTTTAGGAAGGGAAATAGTGAGGTAGTTAGAGTAAACTAAATCAACACCTCCACTTTTTTCTTTAAGCGATCTTGGCGAAGTATATTATAACCTGGAGGAAGAAAGTCTTTATCTTGGTTTTGAGGTTTAAGCCAAGTTTCTGTAACAGAGATAATGTCTGGGGTATGAAGAGATACCCAAGCATTAAACTGGCTTAGTTTATTGAGCATACGTCAAGTATTGATAGAATAGGAGATTTTCTTTTTTGCTATGGATGGTTGATTAGATTTGGGGGTGATATTTTGTGGGGTGTTAGGAATAGTGTTAGGATCAGGGTTTGGGTGTATATCACTTGACAAGAGCAGAGTCCTTGGGAAGTCATAAGCTTTCATTTTTTTGTGGGTAGTTGTGAAAGTATTTTGTTTTATACTTAGATGTACTATGGTTGAAAGGAGGAGTTTTTTATTTTAGGAAGCAGTATATTCATTGGAAGGATAGATGCAGAGATGAGTATGGGTTGCTGAGGGTATGAAAAGCAGTTTTGGTGAGGGTAGGTGGGAGCTTTATCTATAGGGGTTAAGAGTGTGTGAGGTTATGTTATGTTGTATAGGAGGAACAGTGCAGGTAGAAGTATGACACAAATTATTAAGTCTGGCATGTTTGAAGAGGAGGACAGGGCTTAATAGGGTGAGTTGGTTGAGAGTTTGGGGAAGAGTTGTAAGGTAGGGAGAGAGAGTGTAGTGGGTGTTAGGTTGTGTAACAGGAAGGGGAGGAGTTTGAGGCTTCTGGGGTTCAGTTATTCCCTTCCCCATTACCTCCATGACCCTGGTGAAGAGTCAGCATCTCCCTCTGATGTTGATGCTGCTTCTCATTTTCTTCAGCCTCCAAATGCTGTAGTCTCTCTGCTGATTCTAATTCCAAGAATTTGGCCTCCAGTTCAAGTCTGTTTAACTACTGATGGACTTTTAAGTCCTCTGAGGAAAAGGTGAACTGTCCTGTTTCAGAGGGCTGCAAATTCCCATCACCAGACTGGTTATCCTCATGGTTAGTGGTATGAGCTGTGACTAAGGCTGAAATAATTTCCTCTTTAGTCAGGTTGTCATGCACCAGTTCTTTAGTTTCACACACCTTGGCCAACAGATTCTTTTTCAGCTTGCCATAATCCTCTGATTATATTGCTGCATGTTTTTCCTGACTAAACTAAACTAACAAAAAAGTAAACAAAATTTTTGTGATAATGAAACTCTAAATGTTTACCTTGTGGCTGCTGAGAATGCACACACCTTCAGTGAAAACTGTGTACAGACTACAGATGTTCAATTAATACCAACATGACTGCTCACCAATATATATGACATCCCCTCTATAGGCCAGTATCCAGGGAGCCTGAATCCTCACCACTGACACTGGACAGGGATGTTCAAAAAATAGATATACACAGTATTTCCAAATGCAACTGTCTGCATCAAGCACAATTTCCCTTAAGAGCACACAGGGAACACACTCAGTCTGGGGTCTAGATTTCTCTCTCTCTCTCTCTCTCTCTCCAGGGCCCCACTGAGACTTCCCACTGGAACAGCTGAAAAGTTAAATTGTCAGCCAAGTGTCCAAGCTAATTCCTCCAACACCCTCACTCTGAAACTAGTGCTTTGTGTCCCTGCTGCAAACAGCTGACACAAACACTCTTGGAAATTTGATTTGCACACACCCAAACACACACACACACCTGAGAAAGACTGGCACATATTTACTAGCTATGGCCCCTTCTGCCCAGGCTATAAGGTAGTTACTGCTACCAGACACTCCAAAACCAGCTACTCTAAAGCTCTTACAAGGGTACCCAATTATATTGACTGAAATTAATACTAATACAAATGGTAGTGTTTGACCAATGCAATAAGGCTTTCAGGAGTGGCCACAGAGTCATCAAATTGATATAAGTACTCTGAAAGATTAAAATAGTCTCTAAAGGACCAGCCACAATGAAAAGTTTAAATATGTTTAATAATTTCTATTTAAAGTAAACACCAGAGTTTCAATCACAGGAAATATTAAAATAACACAGATGTAACACAGATTCCGAAAAACAGTACATAACTAATCTCACTATATTTTCCTGACTGATCGAAAGAATTACTATTCCTTGGTCACTAACTAGAGCAACGCAAGATGAAGTAGGTGAGGGGGTACTTCTTTGTCAGGTTCCAAAAATAGAGTGCTCTGAGATGTCAGTCTCATCTAGTATTAAAAAAAACATAATTTCAGTGATGAATTACAGAATGACATCATATACATCTGGTCATATGACTTCTGGTTCCCATGCTATCCCCCTTTCCCAGCAACTGACCGATAATCTCACACATATGTGTCAATAATACACACACATAGAGCTTTGCTAAGATCTGTTGCAGCTTCTGGAAGTTATAAAACATTATACAATGCCTCCTCTAAAACGTGCACGCTGATTGGCCAGCCCAACCAGCGTGCCCGTTGTAAATCTCTCAATATACTAACGGAAAAAGGTCCGTCGCCGGACTTTTCCGTTAGTATAACACTATCTCGCTATGTTAAAAGAGTTTAACATAGCGACACAGGTTTAAAAAGCAACGCAGATCTCCGTTGCTTTTTAAAGCTGTCTCGCTATGTTAAACTCCTTTAACATAGCGACACAGTAAAAAGCAACGGAGATCTTGCGATCTCCGTTGCTTTAACCTGTCGTTCTGTTAAATGAGTTTAACATAGCGAGACAGCTTTAAAATAAGCAACGGAGATCTCCGTTGCTTATTTTAAAGCTGTCTTGCTATGTTAAACCCATTTAACATAGCGAGATAAAAGCAACGGAGATCTTGCGTTCTCCGTTGCTTTTGCCCAACTCTGATGTACTGCGAGGCATGCGCAGTACATCAGAACTGTGAACACCAGACAGCTGCGGAAGGGCAGCAAAGAGGCATTATACAATGCCATTATTTAAGAAAAGTAATTATTTCTTTTCTTAAATAATGTCATTAATATAATAGCAATAACCACTTCTGGGTGTGGTAATGCTGGATTTACCCACGGTTGTCTTTGTTTGCCCTCGGGACCAAACCACGCCAACCGTGGGTAAATCCAGCATTACCCACACCTGGGTTATTGCTATAATAAACACTTCCACTCTTCCTACAGGAGCTAATAAACCATTCTCTGGCATAGACATTTCAATTCTGGCTGCAGTCGCAACTGTAAGATACAGTTCTATGACCTAAATTAAGTAATTTAATTTCTTACTATTTTCAGAGTTAGCTGGACTGATATTAACCTCTTCTCTTCCAGTATTCTATTTATAGCAGTACAGTCTGATATAAATGTATATTTCTTTTCTGTCCAGCAGGATACACTGTTGATACATTTTTAACACAAGCAACTTTACCAATACATTTTCAACACAAGCATCTGTACAAATCAGTTTGATATACAAATGACATATAATTCTTTACAAAATTCCAGTGAGCTGTGCTGGCATATGTTACACATCCACTGCCCTACTCCTCCTGGCATAGCTGGCAATACTTCACTTCCTCACACTTATCACAATCACTAAATGTAGAGCAAGGTACAAATACGGCTACACTTTATCCCTCCTATTGTTTTTGTTATTACAATAAAACATCTAGCAATGTCAGTCACAGAAAACAATGTTATCTCTGGTATTACAAGATACAAAAAAAATATGAATCAAGAATCTGATTATTTACTGATGATATATTACTAACAGCAAAAATTACAAATTCTACATTAGAAATATAGCAACCTTAAAAGAGCCTGAAAGAATTTCAGTGTTGTTTTGAAAGAAAACAAAACCACATCTATGACTATAAATCTGACATGAGATTAAAACAAAGCTCTGTAGCGCATGTACAAAAATCTCTGTAACTCATAGGTTCATAGGTTCATAGGTTGGTACTAGGCTATTGGACCTAGGGCCTATACAAGCCTAGCCATAACAATTCCCTGGATATTTCTTCCCACATTATTTACTTCCCTGGACCCCTGTCTACCAGAGCGACTGACGTGATCCCCGGGGTGAATTTCCTACTTCCCATCCAATCGTCAAGGTTCCTTTTGAAGAGGGCCAAGGAGACGCTCTGCTTGACATGTATGGGCAGTCTATTCCAGAGTATGGGGAGTCTCTGAGTCATGAACCTATCCCTCCAGCATATTTTGTCCATTGTGATGGCAAGGTTTAGATCCTTGGAGTGTGTGGCTCTGAGGGATTGGGATTTCATTAAGTGGAGCATGTCCAACAGCTCAGGGTTTGACATGGCCTTGTATGTTAAGCAGATATCACTTCTGAGTAGACGATATGCCACAGAGTATAGCTGGAGTTTTTTTAGACGGTCAGCATAGGGCATCTGCTTTAGGCCTGTGATTCTTTTAGTAAGGTATTTCTGTGGCCTTTCCAGCTGTTGCAGATGTCTTGTGAGGTACATACCAAATGGGGTGCTGTACACTATAATGGGTCTAATAAGGGATGAGTACAGCAGGACAATGCCCTCCTTTTTTCTGGATGAAAAGCCCTTAGTGATCAGCTGTGCCACATAAAAGGATTTCCTGACTGTTGTGGCAATGTGGTTATCGAAGTCGAGACCACTGTCCACCTGTGTCCCTAAGTCTCTCATCACACTTTTGGTGTTTAGTGTACTGCCACCTATGTGGTAATTCATGGGTACGTGTTTTTTCCCAAAGGGGATAACTATAGATTTCTTGGCATTAAGCTTGAGCCCATGGCTCTGGCACTGATCATCTGTTTCTGTAAGGCCCTTCTGTAGAATATCCACATAATTTGGGGATTCAATAATGGCTCCCAGTTTGCAGTCATCTGCAAACTTTGTTAGCCAGAGTCCCTTAGTGTTGGCCTGTACTTCAGAGAAGTAGATGCCAAACAAGAGCGGTCCCAGGACTGAACCCTGAGGTACTCCACTTATCATTTGTCTGGAACTGGATT
Source organism: Protopterus annectens (assembly GCF_019279795.1). Lineage (NCBI taxonomy): Eukaryota > Metazoa > Chordata > Ceratodontiformes > Protopteridae > Protopterus > Protopterus annectens. The sequence goes on from NC_056729.1 coordinate 878,518,000, forward strand.
TGGAGTCAGCTACTTTTACAATGTGGGCTCTGTCAGTAAGCCAGTTGGCAACCCATTGAGTAACATAGGTATTTATGCCCAGCTTAGTAAGTTTATCTATAATTCCAGAGTGGGGGATGGTGTCAAAGGCCTTGGCAATGTCCTGATAGGCTGTGCAGACCAAGAAAACACAAATAGCAAGCTTCACACAGGCAAAATCACAAATTTTCTTCACCACTTTATTTGGTACCTAGGCCTTTCACCTTCAAAGAATAATTACATTCTAGTGCTCCATTCCTTTGTGGAAATGTTTATGTGAATAGTATGTTGGACAAGGGAAGGAATGGGAATGTGGAAACAAGTATGTGTGCCATGAGTAATTTAAATGTCAAGAACATTGGTGAATTACCGTTTTTTCCATTAGAATACAATACAGTTGAATTTGAAGTATTAACTGAGGAAAATGCCCGGGGGGGGGGGGCACAGGATGACATGATACATGATGATTTAAATAGTGGTGAAGCAAGTGGTGTCATGGATGTGGTTAATCCGACACCATTTGTTTCAGGAGATGAGAAATTAAAAATTGTGAATCTGTCTGACTGTGAGTTATCTGCAGAACTGACCAGGGTTTTAGAGTTGGGCCAACTAGATTTCCAAGCCTGGCTGATGTTATAATTGATGTTTTATTTATTTTAGGTTCATAGATTAGTAGTAGGCTAACTGCCCTTGTGAGCCATTTTAAGCCTAGCCAATTATCCCCCTGTGAGATTCAAACCTTGTACCCTGTGCTTGTAAGGCAAACACCTTAACCACTAGGCCATCCTCCTTCTCCAGAAAACTATACTTAAGGGCATTTTTTAAGAAAAATGAATTGAAAGAAAATGAAAATAAAAATGTAATGAATGAAATTGAGAATGAAATTGAAGATGAATTGTTAAATGTGAGTATTTATGAAACTAAATTAATGTTAGAAATGGAAAAATGGTTTGAAGATGATGTACATGAAAATGATGAGGATGTCTACTTAAATAATGAATTTATTACTGGGTATGGACATTTAAAAGTACCTAGTGTAGCATCAAATAAAAGTAGATTTATGCCTCCAAAATCCCCCATGTGCATTAAGTTATATGAAACTGTAGCATGTGGACAAATTGAATGGGAGTTTGAGCAATTTTGTAGGGAAAGGAAGGAGTATAATTTAACTAAAGATTAATGGAAGGAACTACAGGAGATGAGGTTAAAATTGGATAAAGCAGTCTTTCGCCAAGCAGATAAAGGGGGAAATTGGGTAGTAATGAGTAAGAAGGAGTATAGAAAATGGTAATGGATTTGGTTGGGGTGAGAAGTGAATATGTAGAATTAGAGGTTAACCCTAGATGTAAATTTAATGAGAAATTACTAGAAATACTGAAAAGGGGAGAAAGGCTAGTATTCTTTACTGGCAAGGATGTTCAAAAATTATTTAGAAAAGAACCTAGAGACCCCAAATTCTTTGCACTGCCCAAAATACATAAGAATCTACAATGTCCTCCAGGGAGACCTATTGTCTCAATGTTAGGTTCCTACATGGAAAATGTGTGAAGGTTTTTGGATTTCCACACGAAAAAGTATCTAAGTAGAGTGACATCACATATAAAGAATACTAAAGATTTATGTGATAAAGTGAGTAAAATAAAGTGGAAAGAGGATTATTTTTGGGCTACAGTGGACATAAAATCCTTGTATACTAACACTGAGACTAAGAGAGGTCTGGAAGCAATGGGTTAAGTTATGGGGGAAGGACCACGCAGCTCCTTTCTGTTATTTTTGCTTGACCCACAACTACTTCAAATGGGGGGGCAAATTCTTTTTGCAGAAAAAAGGCGCGGCAATGGGGGTGGCACTTGCCCCCTCATATGCCATAATATACATGGGGAAATTTGAAAAAGAATTTGTATGTCAGAAAAAATACTTTATTGAAAATGTGGTATTTTTTTGTAGATTTATCGATGACTTGATATTCATTTGTAAGGGTGATCAGGGGAAATTTGATGAGTTTATGGTAGATTTGAATAGAACCAGTCATGGGTTGGAATTTGTATATGAAGTAGATTCTAATAATATTAAATATACAGACATAGAATTGTATGTGACAGAACTAGATCAAATACAATTCAAGCCTTATAGGAAAGTTACAGCTGTAAATAACTTCCTACATGCATGAAGTATGCATCCTCCACATTTAATGAAAGCACTACCTTTAGGTGAGATGACGCAAGTATTTTTGAACACTTCCAAGGAAAAGTTTAAATTAGATGTCTTGCAGGACACAATATTGAGATTAAGATCTAGAGGATACCCAGAAGAGATTAATTTAGCCGCTAAGAAAATAATTCTGAGAGAAGGAAAGGAAAGAGATAGGAGAAATAGGTGGAGTAGGAAAAGTTATTTTGCTGATGGGAAGAACACTCAGGGAAGGACAGAACAGGGACAGGAAAATTTGTTCTATGTTCCAAAATATTCACCCTTCAGTTTAAGAATGGAGAAAATAATAAGGAATTTTTGGTATATGATTAAGGAGGATGGTAATGTAGGGTCCTTATTTACAGAACATATAACTTTTCTTATGGTTGATATCCTAACTTGAAGGAAACATTAAGTGGGGATGATAGACCGCAGACTGAGAGGATAGGAAGGAAAGGTATGTGGCCATGTGGAAATTGCAGTGTATGTGGTAGGGTTAAAAATATCGATGGAAAAAAGATTAATGAAAGGTTATATAAGGCAAAAGAAGGATATATATATATATGTAAGTCGCAGGGTACTGTTTATATAACAGGCTGTGAATGTGAGAGGGAAAAATGGTATATTGGTCAGACTAAAAGGAAGGTGAGGGTAAGAATCCTGGAACATTTAAAGGATATCAAGAATAGAAACATGTTTAGTCCAGTAGCTGGGCACTTTTGGCCCACACATGGGGGGAATAATGTCAGCTTGTTTTACAGTGTTTTGGCTTGACCATTTTTTAGAGAAGGGGAAGTTTAAAAGATGATTTAGATAAGTTGGAATATAGATGTATTATAAATTATAAAACTTTGCAACCCAGAGGTTTGAATATTGATGGTAATCCGACATTATAATGTATTTAATTTATATATATATAAAAAAGATGTGTTAAAATGTATAGTTAGAGTGATGCACATGATAGTAACCTGATATTATAATTTTGAATGTAGTTATTTATAAGAATGTGCTTAAATGAAATCTAAGATGTATATGCCTTTAAAAAGTTAATTATTTAATTATATGAGTGTATATTGAATGGGGTATACAGGAATGGAGCACTAGAATGTAATTATTCTTTGAAGGTGAAAAGCCGAGGTACCAAATAAAGTGGTGGAGAAAATTTTGTGATTTTGCCTGTGTGAAGCTTGCTATTTGTGTTTTCTTGTTTATGAGACTGTGAGCATTTTTATTAGGCTGTGTCTTACCATCATCCACAGCTCTGGAGACTGATTCAAAGAAGTCAATCAGGTTCAGTAGACAAGACTGGCCCTTCACGAACCCAAACTGGGTGGGGTCCAGTGTTTGAAGGTTGTCAATGTCTTTGTTTATAAGTTCCATGATAATGCATTCCATGCCCTTGCAGATCAGGCTCGTCAGACTGATGGGACGGTAGTTCCCGGGATCCAAGGTGATCCCCACTTGTGGAATCGGATAACTGTAGCTGTGCACCACTCAGTGGGCATGAAGCCTGAGGTGAGGCTATGATTAAACATGACACTTAGGTGAGATGCCAGTTCATTTTGTAGTTCATGTAGTACACAGCCTGGGATGTCATCTGGTCCCATGGATGCTGTATGCTTACCTTTGGAGAGTGCAGTTTCTACATGTGTGGCCATGATTACCAGAATTTGGCAATCTTTTGGTATTGAGATGGGCCCTTTAGGGGGTGAGAGATGGGTGAAGTTGGCACTAAATCGATCTGCCAGGATATTGGCAATATCCTTTGGATCAGTATATTTAACACCATTCTGTTGTAGCTTAGAGCACATCTGAGCATTGCCATTTAGATTCTTGACATAACTATAGAATGCCTTGTGGTTTTCTTTGGAATCTTTGGCAATTTTATTTTTGTAACTAGCTTTGGAGGATTTTATGAGGGATCTTAGCTTCTTACTGAGGCTGGTAAGGGAGATTTTGCATCCTGGGATTTTCCTCTTTTCTGCAACAGTTTCTTTCTTCTGTTGTATAGCTTGTTTATGGCAGGGGACCACCAGAGTGGCTTCCATTTTTTGGAGGAGACCATCTTGGTTCTATTTGGGATGGCACGATTCATGTATGAGTGGATGTGCTCGTACAGTGCCTTAGTGTAGGACTCAGCAGTTGAACTTTCAGCTCCCATCTGCATGGGTGTCATGAAGTTTGTCACTTCTGACTTGAGTAGCATGAAGTTGGCTTTGGAGAAGTTTTTTACAGAGATTTCCTTACTAGGGAGTGGGGGTGGGATGTGGATGTCAAGGGTGATTTGCTTATGGTCAGACCTGACCAAAGAGGGGGTGACCACTGGTGTGGACCATTTATCTCCCATGTTGATAATGACCAGGTCTAGGATATTGGAGCCCCTGGTGGGACAATAGATTAGTTGATCCAGGGCGTTAGAATTTATGAATTCCAAGAACCATTGGGAAAAGGTGTTGGTACCCGAGTAGTTTTCGCAGTTAATGGCAGGGTTGTTGAAATCACCAAGTATTAGGGTGTGTGGCTGTATCTTAATATTTTCCAGTATGCTTAGAAAGGGGAAGTGAGTATCTTGGGGCATGGTGGGGAATCTGTAGCAAGCTACAATTTGAATTGCAATCTTACCTAGTGTTAGTTGCACCTGGAGAATTTCAGATGCATTGTGTTGGGCAACTAGCCTGGAGGTGTGAATATTCTCGGTGAATATAGACACTCCTCCACCTTTAGTGTTTCGGTCTTGGTTTGGTGGCCAGAAAGTGTGGTAAGAGTTTTAGCCTGGAATTGCAGGGGTGCTCTCTGAAGCCTTGAACCAGGTCTCTGTTACTGCACAGATATCGATTTCTCCATTTTTAGGAGTGCCTCGAGAGAGTGCATTTTGTGGTTTAGACTCCTAGCATTGAGTAGTATTACCTTCAAATTTTGCATGATTGTATCTGTTATGGTGATGGTTTTATCCTTTGAACCTTGCCTAAAAAAGGCACTATAGGGGTGGCAAAAGCTTTAGCCAGTAACTTGAATCCCAGGGGTGACAAGTGCAGACCATATCTGGCAAAGCATCGTGCTTTGTCGATCATGTCTTCCCAGGCAGACAAATACTGGAACCTTTTGAATGACACCAGAAGCTTAGCCAATTACTGAAGTCAATAATTTTGTCCTTATACTGTGTTATCATTCTGGGCGAAGGCAGGATGCTACTCAGGGCTAGGTCATACCTGCCTGGAGCACATGATCTGAGAGCTCTTCCATGTCTCTTTTTATGTAGTCATGTAGCTCACAGGTTAAAGGACTGCTGTTGTAAACCAGCACTCATGATTTCAAATCTCATTAAGGTCCATGGTTTAACTTCTGTAGTATATAACAAAAGACAATGTTTTTTGGTCCGGGGACCACTTCTTTTTGGCATTTATTTATCTGAAGTCAAGGCCAATGTTAAGGGCATCTGGCTGACATTCATTCAGATTATTGCAAATTAGGAGTCAAAAAATCTTCCACTAACACTAATGTTCTTCAGGAAAGGCTGAATTAGGCAAATAACTTGTGTCAGAGCCATGAGCTAAAACTAAATGCCAAAGAATGCATAATAGTAGCCTTCAGCAAGTCATCTGTCCTTGGTAACTATGATCTTGTCAACACACCCCCTAAAAGTTGACCCAGTAGTCATGAGCTTGAGAACATGCATAGACAGTAATCTAACCTTTGACAATCATGTTTACAGTAGTAAGGAAATCATTCTATCTTGAGCAACTTATAAACAAAGGAATGGCATCTAGGTCCAAGGAAGTCATTGTTCCACTGTATTCAGCATTCATCAGACTTATCATTGAGTCCAATGCTCCCTTTATTATGTACCTAACCACGCACATCCTACAACTGGAGCAGCAACAGAGGTTCCTCACTAAAAGAATACACGGCATAAGTAACATGTCCTGTGCAGACTGCTTCAAAGCCCTTTCCCTGTACTCCATCTCCTAGAAACAGTTGAGAGGAGATTTATGCCTGGCATACAAGGCATTGTCAGACCCCACCCTGATGGACCTCCTGCAAAACAAATAGCATCAGACTTAAACCTTGCCTGTGATATAAATAGGACCTTCTGGATAGTCAGGTATGTATCCCAGGTACTACCCATTCTCTGGAACAGGCTCCCTATCTGTGTCAAGCAGAATTCCTCCCTAACCCAGTTCAGGTGCAGCTTGGACAATTGGATGGGGAAGAGTAAATTCATCCCTGGTTTGGCACCTATATCTCTAATGGACACAGGCAACCTGTAAATGGTTAATCTCTGTTAGTAAATGTTTCATCCCCCTGCCCTTTCTTACACTTATCTGGGGTACCAGAACATGTCAGAGATTTGGAATGCATGGCTAACCTTAAAAAGGCCCTAGGGGTTGGTAGCCTACTACACACTTATGAACCTATGAGTTTTGGTCAGACCATCACCACATTAAATGTTTGGGGGAAAATGTGTTCATAGCATCTAGAACTCCACAGCTAGCTTATTTCAGCTATTCCATCTAAAGCTTTTGCAGAGCAGTCTTGGCCCAGTTAGTGTCTGCTGAAAAGATAGCAGAAGAAATAGACGAAAAGGTTGTAAGAAACATTTCAGATTCAACTCTGAACATCTACAGCCCTAGCTTAATGGAGTTATTTCCTACAGTTATTACAGTGTAGTTTTGCTCAATTAAGATGTGTTGAAAGAAGGGAGGAACAAGATGAAGAATAACACAAAGTGTCAATAAACAAGAACAAAGTAATCTGGATGGTGTGCCAAGGTCAAGATGGAGTAACCAGGTAGAGAGCAGTGGCAGTGGTAAGGGAGGAACTGGTATACAGTGCGGGGAACTATGAACCCCCTTGATTACAGCTTCATTTCAGCAATGGCCAGACCTTGTTGAAATTCATGCTTTATGCAGATATCGGTTTAATAAGTAAATCTTTGTCACTATATAACTAAATGAAATGGAACTCCACTTGAATGAACTGCTATAAATAATAACAAGAGAAAGAGTGCTTTGATACATAGAGACTCCTTAAGTTATGGAGTATTTTTTTCCCTCTGGGTATGACATAGTTAATGAAACAGAGGATTTCAGGTAAACCACAGTATCTGTAGTGGAAGCAATACATTTTTTTCCTTCTCTGTTGTCCCTAAAAACAAGTGTCCGGAATGTATGTATTCACTACTGATCCTTTCATCATCAGATAGGCTTCTGTTAGAAAATGTCTGCTCCTATGACAGCCCTGTTTTTCATAGATTAATAGATTAGTACTAGGCTAGGTGCCCTATTGGGCCATTTTAAGCATATCCAATTGCGCCATGTGAGAATCAAACCCTGCAGCTTGTGTCTGTAAGGTAAACACCTTAACCATTATGCCAACCTCTCACCTTTCTTTTATTAGTGCACATAAATGTTTCATTTTTACCTGTTTTCTGACTTTTTTTAATGCAGACCTTTACTGTTATGCACACATTTTGTACTTCTCTATATATTTACCAGATTTGATCATTTTTGTTTTCTCATATGTCCAGAATTCCTTTTTGCCTTCACTGTGTAAATTACAGATTAATATGTTTATTTTGCTTCAGTTTAGTACTAAATTGCTAAACTATGTTGACTGTATCATTTATTCATGTAGATCGTTACTAATAATGATTATGAGCATCAATTCATGACTCATCCGTTGCCCTACTGCATCTGTTTTTCACTTATAAAGCATATGTGAGACATTTTGGCAAATTCCCAAGGCTGGCATTGTTGATATCTAAGGACATGACTTCATTTGACATGTCTGATAAATGCGTGCTCTATTTCTTTCATTTTGTTGCCAATAGCAACAATCAAGAGAATACATTTACTTCTGAAATCTTGCACTTGCTGTATAAGGAATCTAACTAACATTGAGGATAAGATCTTCCTGCAATTGGCTGATACAGCTTTTAGAATGCCATGGATTATATCAGGGAAGTTAAAGTCAGACTTCAGCAATGTGAGACAGTGATTTCTCAGCATGTAGATGGATGTTTTGGAACTTGTATTTCACCATCTTTTATGCTTGTAGTTCATATATAGTTTGAGTCTGATAACACCAACAATCTTTAGAGTAGGAGTTACTATGACCGCTGTTTGTAGATTTGCTGGAGTGTCAGATTGGTCTACTGCCCACATTTCTGGCAAATAGACAAAATGAAGGTTATCACAACCACTGCTCTAAAAAGCTTATAAACTGAAAGACTATCAAGATAGTAGGAACTTCCCACCGTCCCAATAGCCTACACAAATGTGGCCAGAGGACTTGCTTCAGTCACTGTTGACTAAATGTGAGGTATTTTTTCCTCTTTGGGGTCAGTTTGGTGTCAGAAGGTTGTAATCATGCAGTTCTAATTTATCAGAAAATTCTTTATTCTTTTATTGTGCAGCTGTCTCATAGATAAAAATGTTTTCTTGGAAGTAATACATCATCCTTTTTTTCAACATTCATTTTGTCTTATATAAATATAAGCTGATACTGTTATAGTCTAATCACTGAAGCATACCATAGTTCATTGATTGCTACAGGCTTTGAGTTAGCCTCTGTTATTACTTTCTTTAGTCTGAGACTTTATTCCACTAGATTTAGACTTTTCCTAATTTGATGTTATCTCTTTTATCATCCACACTGTTGCATTTTCATTGTTCTTGTCTGCCTTTATTTCAATTCATATCACAGTCTCTTGAAATACTATTTTTTCTTCATCTACAGCTGATTATGTGCATGTTTTAGTTTTCTCTATTGGCATTGTTATCTGTAAACAGAAGTATTAAACTCCTGTCACACTGCATGAAAGCTCTGGTGAGGGTGATTGATAAATGAATATGAAGAGTAGCAGAAAGAGAGATGGGACATGAGCCATTGGGATTCAGATATGGATGTAGCACAACAGACACGATGCTTGCAGTGAGACAAGTTGTTAAGAAGCTGCTACAGATGAGTAAGAAGTACAACCGATCATTCTTACAGTTGGATAATTGCACAGTCTTGTGATGGTTTCAAGTTTCAGAAACATTGGTAGAATTAAAGCAGGCAATGTACAAGAGATTATCATAGGATCATAGGATCATAGGAAGTTACTAGGCTAATGACCTTAGGGCCCTGATAAGCCTAGCCAAGTTCTACCCTTATTTTCATGATCAGCACCTAATGCCTGTGTCCAAGAGGGACACAGGTGGAACCCTCAGGGTGAATTTACGATTACCCATCTAATCATCCAGGCTGCATTTGAAGAAGGTAACGAGGTGCTCTGTTTGACATGAAGTATGAGTCTTTTCCAAAGGTGTGATATCCTCTGATAGACCAATCTGTCCCTACAGCAAGTTCTATTAATGTTACATGCCAGGTTAAGTTCTTTAGAGCAAGTAACCCGTGTATCATTTGACTTGCGGATATGCAGCACTTCCAGTAAAACAGTGTCCAAGATTGCCTTATATGCAAGGCAGAGATCACCTCTGAGTAGACTGTATGAAACATAATAAAGTGACAGCGATTTCAGACAATCCACAAAGGACAGATGCTGAAGACCTTGAATTTTCCTTGTGAGGAACCTTTGTGGTTTCTTCAATTGCTGATGGTGCTTGGAAAGGTACATACCAAAAGGGGTGTTGTACTCAATTATTGGCCTGATGAGGGAAGAGTACATGTTAGTTATAACTTTTTTTCTGGAGGAAATGCCCTTACTTATAAGATGAGCAATATAGAATGCCCTTCTTCTCCCTGGGGAGACATGGTGTCAACCTATGTGTCCAGGTCTCTCACAACTGAGTGCTTACTTAGGGTGTTACTATTGATGTGGTAGGAACATGGCTCTTACCAAAAGGGATGATAATGCATTTTTTGCATTGAGTTTAATGCCATGACTTTGGCACCAATCATTTGTTTGTGTTAAGACCTTTTTGCAGGATGTTGACATCATTTGGAGATTCCATGACCACTCCCAGTTTGCAGTCATCAGCAAACTGACAGCCATAGGCCTTTTGTTTTTGCTTGTACTTTGGAGAAATAGATTCCAAACAGTAGAGGTCCCAGGAGTGATCCCTGTGGAACACCACTGGTTACAGATCTGCTATGGAAGGTGGATTCCCCTATTTTGATTATATGTCTTCTATCAGTTAGCCAGTTAGTGACCCATCTAACAATATAAGGATTGATACCTAGCTGGGTGAGTTTGTCAATGATACCTAAGTGGAAAAGCCTTGATCAAGTCTAGGTAGGCTGTATGCACTGATTTCCCCTCACCCAGTGCCTTGGTGACTGTTTCGAAGGAGTCCACTAGATTTAACAGGCATGATCTCCCTTTGACAAATCCAAACTGAGTAGGATCAAGTGAAGATGATGATGATTATGAGAACTGTTGTCTGTAAATAGGGCAATTCTATTCTCTTTTTGTCTTCTCTGCATCATGTTTAGTTTAAATTCTTGTCAAGAAGTAAAAATGGAACAAATTGCTGAATTTGTGGTAATCAACACAAACAAATAGAACAACCATCCTTGGAAAGGTTTGCATAACATAGAAACTTTCCATTTTCCAGCATTCATGTCCCTTTGAAATTACTATGCCCATTTAGTTGCTGTGTAGTACTTAACAGGTATTGGATACATTCCTAACTTATCCTCTTGTACATCCATACACATAACCATGAGAGATTAATACTGTAGTTCCTGTATTTGTATGGAAGTTTTTGGTGAAATCACTGCCACTCTACTTATTCTGGAGCACTGCACAATTTTTGCAGATTTATGTGATCACATTGCAACAGATTTTTGGGTTCTTTTAAAAAAACATACATTTTTTTCTTTCTCTTTGCAGTAAGAATTTAATGATGCTTAAGTAGACAGGTTACCACAAGACCATATAGGCATGGATTCCTTTGTCGATCAGGTTTGTAATAATACCGTCTGCTGCTGTTAATTTTTATCCATGATAATTAACAGTTTCTACCTTGCTGGTCTGGATGATGTTAGGCTTATTTATTGTTTTATAGTTCTTCAGCACTTTTTTGGTGGCTTGTTTTAGTTTTACCATCACTGATGTAGGACAAATTGATTTGTAATTTCTTTATATAACTTTTTACATTTTAACTTCGGCACTTTGTTTTCCAGGTGCCTTACTGTACCTTATGTCTTTGATTTCAGTCTAATTACACTATTCTTCATGCTGATTTAGTCAAATATTTGCATTTTGTTGCCATCCCTTTTCTTTCTGCTTGACTTCCTTAGCTGTACTTTCAGTCACAGGTTATCCTCTCAAAATCCCAGGTCATATGTTTTTTCTTCTTTTTGCTCTGTTTATTAATGTTACTGCTGTTTAGAGAATGGGCAAACTGTACGTCAGCACCCTGAATGGAGAATGAACACTCTCCAGCAAGGTACTAATGTACAAGTAATGTTGGCTGAAAAATTACTCTGCCACTTCATGGCAGTGTATCAAGCTGCCATGGAACTCAGGCTGCAAAAAGCTAACAGCAGCCATTACTTTACACTCACTAAGCAGCACTTTTGCTGTTTAGCAAGTGTAAAAAAAAATAAACAGAAAAAAGTGTGGGTGTGTGCATGTGTGTGTATGTGTATAAGTGTGTTTATGGTTCTGTCTGCATGTGTGAGTGAATGCATGTATGAAGGGTAAAGAGACTGTGTGTGAGAGACCAAGAGAGTAAGAGCGATCTTGTGTGAGTGAATGCGTGTTTGAAAGGAGAGGAGACTGTGCCTGTGAGAGATCAACAGACAGTGACAGCAATCTTGTGTGAGTGTGTCTATGAAAGCAGAAGAGACTATGTGTTTGAGAGACTGAAAGAGAGTGAAAGCAATCTTGTCTTTGTAAATATATATTGTCTTTCGGCTTTTCCCGGTTAGGGGTTGCCACAGCAGAACTCTGGTCCACTAATGAATGGCAGTGGATTTTTATGGTGCTGAGTTGCCAGCCCGATGCCCAACCTTCAAAGAAGGCACACCCATTCATGCACGCACCTAACTGCATGTCTTTAACATCACTCGACTGCGGGGAGGACATGCAGACTCCACACAGAAGGTGCTTCAACCGAGAATCGAATGGGAGAACCACTTGCTGTGAGTCGGCAATGCTAACCACTGCACCACCGCGGCCCCAATCTTGTCTGAATGCGTGTTTGAAAAGAGACGAGACTGTGTGTGTGTGACAGAGTGAGAGCAATCTTATGCAAGTGAATGCATGTATAGAAGCAGAGGAGAGTGTGTGTGTTAGAGATCATCAGAGACTGAGAGCGATGTGTGAATGAATGTGTGTATGAAAGCAGAGGAGACTGTGTGTGTGACAGACTGACAGAAAATCAGAGCAATCTTGTGTGAGTACGTCTATAAAAACAGAAGAGACTGTGTGTGAGACATTGAGAGAGAGTGAGAGCAATCATGTGTGTGTGAATGCAAGTATGAAAGCAGAAGAGATGGTATGTGAGAGGTCGAGAGAGAGTGGGAGTGATCTTGTGTGAGTGAATGCATTCATGAAAACAGAGGAGATTGTGTGTGCGAGAGAGATCGAGAGAGAGTGAGGGCAATTTTGTGTGAGTGAATGCATGTATGAAAGCAGAGGAGACTGTGTGTATGAGATCGAGAGAGAGAGAGAGTGACACAGTGACAGAGACAGAGAGAGCAGTCCTGTGTGCATAGTTCTCAACTGTCCAAATATTTGCAGAATGTACACATTTTTGCCTTATATTTTTTGTTTGTTCCTCATAACATTTGTGGTTTTCTAAAGTTTTGTGGCAAATCAGTGAGGAGTGACTTTACTAAATAATGAAAGGCATATGAGTTTAAGGCTTTATATCTTGCAGAAAATGCATTGTAATACAAGCCCCTTTATTTTAGCAACTTTCTAGGTTTGTAAGAGCAATATTTAAAATCTGTCCCTATTTTTGGGGGGCTTTGTTCACTCTAATATTTTTGGCTTTGTCCAGATTTTTTGTGCTAAAAGGTTGAAAGTTATGCTTGTTTGAGTGAGTGCAAGTATGAAACCAGAGGTGCGTGTATATGTATGTGTGTGTGTGAAAGCAGAAAAGACTGTGTATGAGAGGCAGGGAGAGGGAAAGAGAGAGAATTGGATGTCTGTAAAACTGTTGTGTTTTACTTATTTATTTTAAGTACTATATTATTTTTTTATATATGTATGATGTAAACTACTTCCTCCAACACCATTAACATAAACTACAGGAAGTTTGAAACATTAGGTGTAGTACCTATTTTACATCACAAATATACAAACAATATAGTACTTAAAAAATAAGTAAGTAAAATACAATAATTTTAGAGAGAGCCCATTCTCTAAGCAAAATAATGCCCTTCGGGGTGTGTGTTAATGTGTAATTAAAGCAGCATCGGGCCTCATAAAACCCCTAAGTAGGTGTTAATTACATAGGTTCATAGGTTCATACTAGGCTATCTGCCCTAAGGCATTTATAAGCCTAGCCAGAGTGTGTTTGGCTTTCGCCACCCATTTTAAATGAATTTTGCTATGCCCTTTTTCGAGGTTAGTATACTGTGCCTCTGTCTAACAGTGACACAGAAGTGATACCCGAGGTAAACCTACTATCTCCCATCCACTCATCAAGATTCCTCTTGAAGAGAGTCAATGAGGGACTCTGCCTAACCTGGACTGGGATTTTATTCCAGAGTGAAGGGAGCCACTGGGTAAAGTGTGTATGACTCAGTAATTAATTGCTAGCTTCACAATAATGTTATCTAAATGCTACACACCACTGGATTTGAACCCAGGACGGTTTGGGTCAAAATGTACTATTTGCAAGGCATTTAACAGGCTGAACTACTGAGTCACACATTAACACACACCATGTTGGGCATTATTGCTTACATGACACCCCGCAGAAACTGCATTTTTAGTGCTATATAGCTTTTTCATTGAAGGAAAACTCCACCTTAGAACTCAAAAAAACATATTGTTGTCATTGTATCTTTATTTTTGAGCTATTTTAATGCCTCAAAATCACTCCAAGTGCTTCTTTTACAATTTTAAAGTGTTTCTCTCAAAATGGCAGATGATGGAGTCTGCCTTGGTAACATGATCTTGTTTCCTTGCTTTCATTCTTCCTTCCCAGAATGCATTTTAAGTCCTTTTTATAAGACTCATGCTAGACATGAGGAACTGGTGCTGTTTTCTCATGCCATTAAGATTGAATGGCAGGACTTTGAAGCACTGTCATCTAAACACACCTTCTGTAACAGACCTTCTTCTATGTTTACCTGACTGAGCCTCATTCATGTGTCTGTCAGAGCTCGTTCTATGCTATAAATAGCTGTTAGCTACTTGCAGCAAAAGAAAGTAAATAAATAAAAGGTTTTTGTAAGAGGAGTCTTTTGTAGTCCTAAAACATTTGACAAACCCTCCCCAATACTCATACTGAGGTGTGAAAACTTTCACTGCAGTAAATGATCGTTGTAGTACATTTACAAGTGACAAGTACTAGAATTCTAAACTTAGTCTGCCTGCTACTTCCCAATGCCTTCAGTGGGAGGATTTTTCTCTCTCATGAATGATGCAGACTTTCTTCTTCTTCTTTCGGCTTTTCCCGGTTAGGGGTCGCCACAGCGGATCACCTGTCCGCTCATGATTGGCAGTGGAGTTTTACAGTGTAGAGTTGTCAGCCCGGCACCCACCTTCTACAGAAGGCACAAACATGCACACACTCACACCTAGGGCCAATTTAGAGTGTCCAATCCACCTACTGCATGTCTTTGGGATGTGGGAGGAAACCGGAGCACCCGGAGGAAACCCACGCGACCACAGGGAGGACATGCAGACTCCGCACAGAAGGCACCCTAGCCGAGGATCGAACTGGAGAACCTCTTGCTGTGAGGCGACAATGCTAACCACTGCACCACCATGGCCGCCCATGATGCCGACTTTGTGCTTTACTAATTCCTAAATTATTCTGTCATGTTCACCCTTATTTTTCCTATTTCATATTTATTTGTACTTTGGTAACCAGGAAACTGAAATGGTCCCACGACCCTTTTCAGCCATAACTTAGGCTACATTGGCAAAGATAATAATTATTAAATGCACTTAGCAATACGAAGAACAAAATGACATAAAGACATTGACCAAGACTGCATGTGCAACACATAGCCAATGTATGACAGTGACCAAGTAAATAATTGAGCAACATTTACTAGAATGTATACATGTCCTTGCCTGGGTGGATATTGGACCTAACTTGAACTATACTCCCATTGCCAAAGAAATTCTCTCTGCTGCCTTACTTCACTGAAGAAACATTTACCCAAGAGACTCTAAAAGAACTTAAAGTACGTTCATCTGCTAAGCTAGAACTACTGTACTCTTGCTCTCCTGGCAGCAGCAGTATACTCCCTGTCAGGATTGCCAGCAGCCTACCCACTCAACTCCTCTCCACTATCTTCCATACCTACATTGCTCTTTGTTCCATTGCTCCCTTCTCCCTCTACCCCACCAGCCCAGTTTTCCCTGGTAAGACATTGCATTCCTGTACTGTCTACTAGAGTACAGCCCTTCTCCAATGATTTTGAGCTTAGAACTTTAAATTATAACTCTCCTCGTGCTAAGGACAAGAAGTAAACCTGAAAACTCTCTCCTTGTCTCACAATTTCCACATCTCTGTCCCTCACTCTTCACCTATTACCTTCAGCCCACTGCTCACACCTTGTCCAGACCCTCTCCTCTTACCTTGTATAACTTACACTTAATAATACTGTTTCTCTGATAGTCTCTCGCTCCTCTTCTGCTCTTGGGCTCTACCCGCTCCGTTAGCCTCTGGGCTCACTCCGCTTCCCTACCCTGCCCCCAATTCCCACCCGCCCCCAGCACGTCTACATTTATCCCTCTAACAGACACTCCCACTCCCATTCTACTCCTATCAGTATCCATACCTCCCACCACACCTTCCTTTTTTCCCGCCAAAACCAACTGACACTCTACTCCCCACTTTCAACTTGTTAACCAATCCTACTCCTTCCCTCTTCCTGACCACACCCCTTTCTAACTAATACTACTCTCCTACACTTCTAACATAACTTTACTTCCTCTATACATAACCACCTGCTATTTACCGTACAACAATTTTCCATTACTGTCTACTGTTACTCTTCTACAACATGCCTCCTAAATACTCCTACATCTCCCTTCCACTACTACTTCTCCTCTCCTTATCCTATCTCCACCATCTCTCCCAGCCCACTACTTCCTTCACCCTCCAATCCTTTCACATAACTAATCACCACAACTCACCCCCATTACAATCATACTCTCTTATTTCCCCCTACTTATACCCCTCAGACAACCTCCTTCTTTATCGTTACAAACTTATCTCCCATCACACAGTTTCCATTCCCATAACCACTAGTAAAGTCCACTATCTCATAACTAACCCCAATCTCACCACACTGTTATCTATTCACTTAAACAGTTATATATCACACCTGACTAGTACTCTCATATCAGGTGATATCCATCCCAACCCAGGCCCTTCCACTATAACCACCACAACTAAATCCTTATTATTCACTTCCTTAAACCCGCAAAGCATCGTTAACAAAGTCCCAAACCTTCATGCTTGGCTTACACATAATAAACCTGACATCTTGACTATTTCTGAAACTTGGCTAAAAGCTCATATTAAGGACTCAGAAATATCTCCCCCTAACTACTCCATCATAAGAAAGGATAGACCTTTTAGAAAGGGCGGAGGAGTAGCACTTATATATTCCTCCTCCCTAGTAGTTTCTCCCTACAACAAACCTATCCCACAATTTAACAATGCTGAACTACTCCTCACTCTTCTACAAATCAATAATTATAAACACATATGTATAGCTTCCCTGTATATCCCCCCAGGGGATAACATCTCAACACTTGAACTTATACTCTCTTGGCTCTCCAGTAACATTAGTAATGAAACCATAATCCTTGGAGATGTAAACATTAACTGGGCCTCTATCCAGGCTCCTGCAAACACTAACAATATCAACCTCTACAATTTCTCACAACTAATCAACTTGCCCACCTACCCAGCCAATAACCCCTCAAATGGGAGTATATTGGATTGGATTCTAGTCTCTCATCCCCACTATTTCACCAA
Organism: Protopterus annectens; assembly: GCF_019279795.1. Classification (NCBI taxonomy): domain Eukaryota; kingdom Metazoa; phylum Chordata; order Ceratodontiformes; family Protopteridae; genus Protopterus; species Protopterus annectens. Next base: position 878,535,339 of record NC_056729.1, read on the forward strand.
CAGTGGTATCCTTCCTGACCCACTAGGTGACCACCTACCCACCTTTACCCACCGATCTCCCACTATCCTTCAACAAACCCACAACATCATTACTATCCGTGACCAAAAAAAATTCAACCCAATAACCTTTTCTAACTCACTTAAAGCAGTAAATTGGACCTGTCTAAAAACACTACCTCTAGACAATGCTGTCTCATACTTTAACTCAACATTCTTAAAAGTACTTGACTCCCAAGCTCCCCTACGGACCAAGAGAATAAAAGCTAAATCAGCACCTTGGCTATCAAAACTACTCTTTCTACCATGAGGCAAAGAGATAAAGCTTGGGCACACTTCCAAAAACATAAGGCAACCCCACTCCTTAACGAATACAAAATGCTTCGCAATAAAGTTAAGAAACTTATCTCCTGTGATAGACGAGACTATTACTCTACACTCCAAAACCATAACAAAAACAACCCTCAAAAATTCTGGAAAGGAATCTCCTCTCTCCTCCACTCCAGCAAACCAGATACTCCCACCCCAGACCCAAATGCTTCAGACCTAGACTTAGCCACCCAATTCAATTCCTTCTTCATTGACTCTATTTCTAAACTTACCTCCTCTTTCTCTATCTCCTCCCCAACACCTAACACCCCTTCACCTACCCCCATTATCTCTCCCCCCTAATCCCACTATCCCCTATCCTACACAAATTTCACCCTCATCTTTACCACCCCAGAACTCAACACTCCCTGACTGCACTCTCTTCACTTTAAATCCCATTCCTACTGCTACCATTAAGAAATTCCTTCAGAAATTGAAACCATGTACCAATGCTCCTGATAACATCCCATCTTACTTTCTCAGTATTGCTGCTGAAAGCCTTGCCTATCCCATTAGCATCTTAATTAATCGCTCCCTACAAGAAGGCACAATTCCCCAAATTTGGAAACAAGCATTTATCATACCATTACACAAAGGTGGTAACAATAACAACATTAATAACTTCCGCCCCATAGCCATCCTGTCCCCCATTTCAAAAATTCTCGAAAAATGTGTACAACTCCAACTCCTTCCTCATCTCCTAGACAACAAACTTATCACCCCCACACAACACGGTTTCAGACCTAATCACAGCACCATGACTGCCCTTCTCTCCTTTCTTGAAATCATCAACAAAGCCCGTGACTCAGGTCAAATTGTTTCTACCTTACTCCTCGATCTTTCTAAAGCCTTCGACACTATCTCTCACAGTCTGCTCCTAACAAAACTCTCCAAACTCTACCTCTCTACCTCCTCTTTGAACTGGTTCTCTAGCTATCTATCAAACAGAAATCAAGCTGTTAAATGGAAAAAGCAACCTGCCCTTACCTAACTACCCCTACTGGAGTTCCACAAGGCTCCATACTGGGTCCTCTACTCTTCAATATCTTTATCAATGACTTCTACAAATCTATCCCCTTCTCAAGCATCATCCAATATGCTGATGATTCTACTATCATCTGCTCTGCCTCTTCTATCCCTACACTACAAAAACTTACTCAAGATGCCTTCTCTTTGACAGAGAAATGGATGCTAAACAATCATCTAGCTCTCAATGCCACTAAGACCAAATTAATGTTATTTACTCCCTCTAAACTCACCCCCCCCAACATTAACTCATTCTTAGTTACCAGTCAAAATAACTTACCTCTGGAAATAGTGTCAGACACCAAACTACTCGGGGTCCAGATCGACAACAAACTAAAATTTAATTCCCACCTACAAAAAAACATCAAAAAAACACATCAAAAACTTGGCATGCTGTATAGACAAAATGCTTATCTTACATCCACCACTAAAACCACTCTAGCTACTTCCTTTCTTATCCCCTCCCTCCTCTATGGTGCCCCTCTACTTACAAATCTTCAGTCCCCATTAAAAAAAACAGCTCTTCTCATGCTATAACAAAATAGCTAAATTCGCCACCTCTCATAGGTCTTCCACTCACCACTGTATCTCCCTCCATAAACTAAAATGGCTAGAACTTCCCAACTATCTCACTTACACTCAACTAACTCTAGCCCACAAACTGATTCTAAACCCCTCCAACTGTCCCTCCCTTTCTTCTGCCCTTAAAATGCACCTACCAAACAGAGTTCTAAGGTCTAATAATCAAAATCTACTAGAAGTTCACAAACCCACTCATCCCCCAGGCAAAAACCTTCTTTCCTTCAGCCTCGCTCGCCTCTGGAACTCTCTACCACCTAACATCCGCATTACCACTAACCACTCTACCTTCAAGAAATCTCTTTTCTCACACCTAGCATCTCTATGGGAGTGCTCATGCACCCACCCCTCATAATCATACTCTACTATATAACCAACTCTACTATATGCCCTTTCTTACCATAACCTACTGTTTTCATCTTCTATGTTTGCTCATTAATCTGCTTTTGTTTGTGTTTGTTGCTTCTATAGCATGTATCAAGGCTGTTACTATCAATTTTAACGAACATTTATATTTTGCTTATTCTCTTTTACAATGATGTACCTAGAAACTATTGTCAATGTTAATGTAGATTTATTTCTGTTCTGGAGCTTTTCTCCCCAGGACTCCATTGAAAACGGGTTCTTCGAGGCCCAATGGACTATCCTGGTAAACCAACTGCAATAAATAAAAATAAATAAATAAATAATAATGCTTAACTATACTATGTTGTTTATTATAAATAATTCATTGTATGCACACATATTACACACACACACAAACACACACAGACACACACACACACATATATATATATATATATATATATATATATATATATATATATATACATATATATATATATATAAAGCCAAACACATTCTGGCTAGGCTTATAAATGACCTAGGGCAGATAGCCTAGTATGAACCTATGAACTATATATATATATATATATACACACACACACACATATATACAGTATGTGCGTGTGTACATCTGTATATGTGTATGTGTATAAAGTGCATGTGTACAAAATCATATGTGTGTGTGTGTGTGTGTGTGTGTGTGTGTGTGCATTTAAACACAGTTAAGTACTTCTGATTTCCTTTTCTTAGTGTTTTTAATACAAGGGCACATAGTAAATGTATGTTAAAGTAAATTCATCTGTATATTATGGTTGCACTCTAACAATGTAAGGACTAACTCAAAGTCAGTGGGAATTTCTTACAGTGGACCTGCACATACCAGATATGCATCACCCTCTGGAAGGATGTCACAGAAAAGCATAAAAGACCTTTTTATGAACAGTATCAGTGCATCTAGTTGATAGGGTTGCCACCTGACTCTCTATGCAGTTCTGGCCTATGTGTGTGTGTGTGTGTTTGTGTGCGTCTGCGTGTGTGTGTGGGGGGGGGGCGGCTTGAAAATAGTAAATGCATTGATTTTTCTCTAGATGTCACTGAAATCTTTGATACTGCATTTAAGTCATATTAACATATAAACTATTATAAATAGCATTTAAAGCTTAGGTTTTCAATACTGTGTTGTTGCTTATGTAAAATTGTCAGAAGAGTTGACAGTTGCCTTTAAACCCCTGACTGATCTAATTGTTTTGTTTTGCTATGAAAGGGGCGCGCTAAGTTATCCACCCTTCTGCAATAGAACAGTGGAAAACAGTTCCACAGCTTTCTATCTTTTTTTATGTCAGATGCTGTGCTCCTGACATTAGCAGGATTAATTGCCCATCTAAGACTGACAGCAGTACCTGACAGAGTAAACTACAGATTTAACTGTGCCTATGATATGTCATGCAGGTAGAGACATATTTCTCTGCAAAGTATATGAGAAGTTAAGTTTTAAAAAAAAGTAGGTGGGTTTCCCTTCCTTTGACTCAAATGCAAGGAAATAAACGTTTTAAAAAGTACAAGCAGGTTTCTAGTACCTACACAATGCTGGAACCATATTGTAGGAAGAAAAGAAACCTAACAATTGAGTTAAACTGTATGAGAGAGTGGAGTTTTCTTTTAATTGAGGGAGGGTTTATTTAATGTCTTACATTTTAGCTTATTCCTTTCTGATGTATAGCATTGTCAAAATAGTAGTCATGCTATGTGGCAGTCATCATGCAGTGATGACTTCTACTAACAGATGGAAACAGTTCCATTCTGGAGTACTTGCACACTCTCTCTCTGTATATATTTATATATATATTACCCGCTGTTTGAAAGTTTTTAAAGATGATTCATGCAGATACAGGCCGCAGGAGCATGGAGTCATACCAATGCTAACTCTTTGACTTGAAATATTTACCAGCCTCTGTTACAGACGTTTGTAAATCACAGCACTTCTAAATCTGAAACAAGTGAAGAGAAAAGGTGAAATATTTACTTAATCTAACTTCTGGTCCATTTCTGTTGTTATTACAAAGGCTTGCAGCTTCAAGTTAACCAATTAGCTGCTTATATGCAGCTTTTTGACAGCTCATTCCATCCTGTCTTTGGTCACTGCCATATGGGCACATCTGTACACTATCAGATGGATGATTAGGACAAAAGTGTTAGACCTAACTTAAAAAAAGATACTTTATTTCAGCAATGTGGCCAACCTTTATAGTGCAGTAAAATTAAGATAAGTGAAATGCATATCATTCGATTAAAGTTAATAAGGGACTATTCAAATTTAAGAATTAGGAGAGGCAATATGGAGAATGAAAATTATAAGTGTAGTTGCAAGATTTCTATCATGCTTCAAGAACTTGCAGAAAGGGGAACTGTTCAAACCATGTGAGAATAATAAGCAAGTGTTTAATATAAAACATTTCAGTCTTTATGATATTGCTGAAGCTCATAGCTCTATTTCTTTGAGTTTCGGGTCTGCTGCAAACTTAACTTTTCTTCTGTGTTACATGATCTATTGTAAAAAGAAGAAAAACAGAACAGGAGACCTCTTGTTTCTTCCTGTGCAAAAGTGTCTTCCAGTTGCTCAGTAAAATGTAAGTAAACTACGGATTTAAAGTTATTTAGTGAAGTATTTTGGTAATGCTCATACTGTTTTTTTATTTGTTGACAGTCTAGTAGACTTTTTGGCATTGTTGGTGGAGAAAATTCTCAATTGGATACTGCATAAGGTTGTTATTTCTTGTCCTAACTGAAACTGCAATATGGAAACAAATTCTGTCAATGATGGTGCGGATACTACTGCATTTGTTGGAACAGCTCAGATGCCACTGAAGAGATATGACAGTTAAATAAGAAATTATCAAATAAATTTTATTTTTGTACTATAATATCCTTGAGGAAGATAATATGTTTTATAAACAGCTTGGTGCAACCAAAAATAAGGCACTGACAGACAAGGGTGCTGATATTCACATGAAGTCGGCAGCTTTTATTGTTTTAATTGAAAGGAAAAAAATATACGCAGAATTTGTGTGTCATAGGAGTGCCAGATAAAGAAGTTTCATATTGCTTGCAACAAATAGCTATATATCGGAGTGACTGACGTGCTATCTCTGATGATAGTTTTAAGCTAGAATCTGCATATAGATTTTCTGCACCACACATCATGAGATGGCTGATGGCTGTCCATGAGCAATTCTGTTTCATTATGTACCATACTTGTTGTATAGTAGGTGTTGATCTGTGCTAGAAAATAAACTGCCTTCCTTGGTTGGTAGTTTACTGACTATAAAAGGGAAGGCCAAGCCTTGATGGAGGATTGGTGTTGTCCATTTGTTTGATAATTACTGTAAGTTGATTGTACATGTCTGAATTTTGTGAAATGTTACAGAAAGCACAGTATGCAAGTGGTGGTTTGGAGGAATATGCTGTCTTGACTGAGCTGATGACCGAAAAACGATAGGTACATTCACTTTCTTTGCCTGCTTCCTACATTACACTGAATTTTACTGTAGTGTTATTTGCATTTTATATTCGTCTTTGTAATCATAATTTATGTCTATGTTCTAAATGCTTGAGGTTTGACAATTTTGGGTTAAGAATGGAGTTCATAGTATGCAATGACAGCTGCTGATGAAGTGTTAACTTAAAGTTATGTGAAGTTTCATTAGATGAGAAGGGAGTGTTTTGATCTGTGCTGTTTTGCTGATAAACAGTTGACTATTTACTTTCATAAGAAGACTATGTTTTAAAATGTTTTGTCAGATTGTCAGATCAAAGAGTAGGGAAGAGGAATCCATCGATGCAGGCATCAATACAAGTTAAAGTTTGAATATGTCATTTAAAACACTCTGATTGCATATGTAAACTAGATTGTGGTATATCATAATGCCAGTTATAAATATTTACCAAAAGCCCTATTCTGTTTTAAGAATTTATGAAACTTTTATATTTTGGGATGATGGGCTACATCCTAGATTGTGTTATGGCATTATTCATAAATGGCTCCTTTAATAGAACTAAAAGGAATTTTGTTCTTTAACTATAAAAAGAAAAAAAAAATAGAAGCCAAACCTTAACATAGCCTATAAGCAGGATTAGAATGGATGTCAAAATGATTTACTTTGATCTAGAGTTTCCAGTAATCATGTCTACTGCTGGTTGATGTCATGAAAAGGTCTTTGCAGAATAAAGCAAACTAAAACAATTGATAAAGCACATGCTGTGCTATCTGTGGATGAAACTGTAGACAACAAAAATATGTTGATATCAATACCTTTATTACTACAAAACCAGAACCTATATAATCTTATTCATTCAGAGCATCAGATAAAATACAAACATTTCTGCTGTGATTTGCATATGCATTCATGAAGTTAAATACATAATAATATACAATATGTGGATTGCTTACCATTAACAGTTTTGTACATGTAGGAATAAAGACACTTGTACCACATCAACGTTTATTTAGAATGTCTGTATTAAACTGCAAAGCCAGATTGAGAGGCACTTCGGCAACAAGACGTGGTGCTGTCTATTAATGTTGTATCTTTCGGCTTTTTCCCGGTTAGGGGTCGCCACAGCGGAACTCCGGTCTGCTAATAATTGGCAGTAGATTTTTATTTACCGAGTTGCCAGCCCTGACGCACAACCTTCAACGAAGGTACGCCCATTCACGCATGTCTCCACACAGAAGACGCTTTAGCTGAGAATCGAACAGGACAACGTCTTACTGTGAGGCGACAACGCTACCTCAGCACCAATATTGCTCCTAATATAATCATTTTAAAATATAATACTGTATAGGGACTGTATAGAGGGACTTACCAGATGTGACTGCATGAATATTTGCAGCATGATATTTAGATATACTAAAATGATATCAGAGCCTAGCAATTTTGCACCCTTGTGTATCAAGTTTGTGTATCAGATGTATGTTTACAAATTATCATGACTTGTACCTTCATATCAGTGGTGACATGAAAGATTACAACCACCCCTAAGACATAAAATTGCCCTTGCATGTTTAATGCTATATCAGACCACTAGCATATATGGGTTATGTGGGAAAATAATGGCATGCATTCATCAGCACTGAACAAGGGTACATATTTTTACAAAATGGGGGTAATAAACCCTTTTAAATAAATGTCATGCAACAACAGATAAAAGCTCTTGAGTCTTGGTATGCCCATTAGCTATCAGTCAAATGACTGTCATATTAAATCAGCACCTTTCTTATCCACTGGGCACAATCATATTCTCAGGGAAATCCATCAGCACTAACTGGTTAAGCAACTTGCTTCAAGTCAAGTGGAGGCTAATAGACTTTTACCCAGGATGTTAAAAGCTTATAGCTTCAAGTATCCTTGCAAACTGATAGGCAAACTTTAAGTAGGCTTTTAGGATTGGAAAAATAATGATCTCAGAGGGTTATTTAGAATATTACCACATACAAGACACTTTAAGATCTACTAATATTCATATTTTCTTTCTTTCTTAAGACGGGGGATCTCAGTCCTGAGGCATGACAGATGTCCGCCTCATAATGTCCAGTTTATACCTTCAAGGTTCTTCTCACCCTTTGAATCAGCTATCTACCTCTGTATCAGCATGTCACAGACAAGTATTTATTATTTATTTATTTCCATTTGTGTACCAGGAGAGTTTGACTGGGTCAGAGCTGGCCAGTTTTCAGCAAAGGCCAGGTGACAAAAGCTTCACAGATACAATGTTTAGTACAAAGACAAATTGAGAAGTACAGAGAGTTCACAAAATGAAACTTAAAATATACAATGCCTACAACAGTAATGCATTCATATACAAGAGATACAAGAAAATAACATAATACATATAATCAACAACAGTAATTCATACAGTACATTTGAGAGAATATAATAATTCTCAAGGAAGAATGAGTTTAATATCATATGGTGACAGATAACAGACAACTTGAATCAAGAATAGAAAGGATGAGCTAATGGAAAGAAGTGGTACTGACAGGCCAAGACATTAATACACTGGCAGTTCAGTGGGAGACGGAGAAAGGGAAGGAAGAACTGGAAATAGGAAAGGGAAGAGAGCAGGTGGGAGGGGAGCTAGTGATGGTGGTATATAGGAGGGTGTATAGACTACAATTTAAAAAAAGGGTGCCTTTGAAAGCATTTAGATACTTCATCACAAAACATTATGTTGCAGACCTCAGAGACCAGCACTACAGCAAGCAAGTATGGGATAATTGCCTATGACTATCTGCCTAAAACACTTCATTGGTAGCATGTAGTTGCACCACACAGAACTGTAAAGTGTGGCAACTCTTACTTATGAGTAAGTGTGTGTGTGTGTGTGTGTGTGTGTGTGTGTGTGTGTGTGTGTGTGTGTGTGTGTGTGTGTGTGTGTGCGTGTGTGTTACAGCTGCACATGTCATGAGTGATCCATTTGCTCACTGCTTCATCTGCTGAAATACATATGTATATTTGTATATGTATATGTCCTTATGTCCAATAGGGCTAAACAATATAGGAGATCATGGATGTCAGTGGCTGAGTTCAAAGGTGTAATGACATGAAAATGTATATAGATTTGCAAAAATGAGTAATGTGCTGCACACAAGTAATTCTGGTTTCCTGTGAATTCAGCCACCCACTCACAGGTTCATAGGGGGTTACTAGGCTAGTAGCCCTAGAGCCTTTACAAGCCTAGCCATGCTAATCCCAAGTTGCCTCAATTGTCTTTGGTTAGAGGGATCTAATTCACAGACCACATCTGTGATAAACACCAACTACCCCTGTCCATGAGGGATATGGGTTCCACCCCTGGGATGAATTTGTGGTCTCCCTTCCATTTATCCAGGCTGCTGTTGTATAGGGTCAGTGAGGAGCTTTGCTTCATGTTAATTGGAAGTTTATTCCATAGTAGCAACAATCTCTGGGAGATATATCTGTCTCTCCAGCATGTTCTGTTAATGTTGCAAGCTAGGTTTAGAACCCTAGAGTGAATGATCCTTGTGCCATTCAACTTGCGTATGTGCAGCATATCCATCAGGACAGGGTCAGAGACTGCCCTGTAGGCCTCCTCCCAAGTACCAAAAGGAATAAGTGTTTATAAATTTCCTTTTGGTATTGATTTTAATGAGGCTGTGCATGATGAATTTGTGGAAATGTTTAATAGGCATGGTTTAGAACTGCTGGAAAAAAATATTAAATGTAATGATGAAAAACTGTGTATGTTGTTAAAGGAAGTAGAGAAGTTAAGTAATGACATTAAGACTGATTTATTGTTCTCTAAATGGGAGAATTTGTACATTAAACAACTTAAACTAGTGGAAAGTAAATGTGATAAATTGAGAAAAAGCAGAAAAAGATACAAAGAGACATTACACAATACAATGAAAAGAAAGCTTACCCTAGGCTATATAGTGAAGGTAAAATTAAAGAAAAAAGTCAGAATTAAAAACAGCTGCAAGATCAGCCTAGGAAACAACATAGGTATGTTAACCCTCATTATAATTATCAGATTAACCAACATGGTAAGCAACAGAAACCTTTTTTTCAGGGCTGACCAAGATGGGAGGTCAGGGGAGAGGTAGATCAACTTTAACCAGCCGAGAAAAAGTTATGAGAGTATAGAAGAAACAAGTGGAGATAAATGATATATCCATTGCAATGGATATAATACCTCAAGGTGTGGTAAATACATACAAGGGGTACTATATTTACAATTACAAGGACATAACAGTTAAAGAGGACCATTTTACCCTGTTTAGAAAGGGTATGAAGTTTGTGCCCTTGAAAAGTTTTTATTATATTGATTCTATTATAGAGATGAAGTTGTACATGAGGAAGTTAAATTTGGCCATAGTTTATAAGGATCAATATGAACATAAGGAAGGAAGAAGAAATAGTTATAAATTAAATAAGAAGAGTACATTTAATGCACCATTAGATCCTACATTAAATTTGTTGTAAAAAGCTATAACAAAGGAATTATATGCTTTAAAAATAAAAGATAAAAAAACAACAACACCCGTCCAACCTGAACAAGGATGAGTCAATATTATTATTAGAAAAGATAAATCCATTAGAGTGATGGGACCTGACAAAGGTGGAGGGACAGTTTTGTTTGATTCTTTACATTACTCCCAAAGAATTTTTGAGATGTTAAATGATACAGAAACTTATTCCATGGCCTCTATTAATGAGGTCAACATACGTTATAGAAGAATTGATTATTTTTTGGAGGAATATCTTTTGAATCACAGAATTTCAGGTGATGTTTACAAATTTTTAAAAGTGAAAAATCCCATAGTGGCTACAATCATTGGCATCCCAAAGATCCATAAAAGGTTAGTACATCCTGCTTTTAGGCCAATTGTGGCTGGACGTGATTTGAAAACATACCCATTTGGGGTATGTGTTGATAGATGGTTAAAGCATGTATGTGGCAGTATAAACCATTTAATTAAGGATTCATGGGATTTTTTAGGAAGAATAAAGGATACACTTTGGGAGAAGGGCATAATTTTTCTGACTATAGATATAGTCGATCTTTTCACCTCAATACCAAGGGAAGAAGGGATGGATATGTTTTTTGAGAGTATACGCAGACATACAAATTACTCCAATGACAAAGTCAATTTGATTACTGAAATGATGGGTCTGTTGTTGGATTATAATTACATATATTTTGAGGGGGAATATTTCAAGCAGAAAAAAGGTATTGCTATGGGGGCTTCCAGTGCTCCTATTTATGCTAATATGATATTAGAATGGGAATGGAACAATGTTTTTAATTGTGAGTGCTATAAGTACATTAACATATACGTGCATTTTCTGGATGATATTTTTATTTTATCAACAGGACCAGAAATAGAAATAAATGGGTTCATGGAACATCTAAATAAGACATCTATTTTTTTTTTTAATTCACCCATTCTAGTAGCAGGGAGGGAATAAATTATCTGGACACATATATTCAATGCATTAAGAATGGATTTAAGTCAAAAGTTTACAGAAAGCCCACATTTAGCAACTCCTACTTAGAATTTACCAGTTACCACCCTCTGAATCAAAAGAAAAGTATAGTCAAAAGGCAATTCATTTGTGTAGCTCAGATGACATCTTGTTTAGAAGATGTCAATATGGAACACAGAAAGGTGACAAATATGTTTTACACTAGAGGTTATCCCGCTAGCTTAGTGACAGATATTTTAGGCTTTCTAGAATCACAGTGGGGTAAAAGATATATACCTTTATTGGGAACTGGTTTACAAGATAAAGAGACATTAAATGGAGAGAATACATTTGAAAGAGCAATGGTCATGATGTATGGCCCCAAGTCAAAGCCTGTGAAAAATATGATGGAAGCTAATTGGAATATTTTAAAATGTAACCCCTCAATTTATTCCTTATTAGGACTGAAGCCTACTTTTATTTTTAAACCTGGAGATAATATCAAGTGTAATTTAGAATCAAACACAGGTAGTCATAATAACAGTAGTTTGAGTAGTAAGGGAACACACAAATGTGGGAGATGCTCCCAGTGCAAATTTATAGTAGAGGTAAAGGAAGTATATTTGGAAAATGGGATAGGGTCAAAAATGATTTTTGTGAATGGCAACTGTCAAACTACAGGGATTATTTACTTGTCAAAGTGTAAAGGTTGTCCAGCATTCTATGTGGGTAAAATGGAGAGGTGTCTTCGTGACAGGATATATGAACATTAGTAGCAAATTTTGACTGGCAACCATGACAATGCCCTGTACACTATCTGTTATGCTCTAGTTTCAAGAATTATCATTTTGGAATCTTAGAACATGTTTTGGTAAATCTCAGGGGTGGGGACTTTAGATCGAGATAGAAGAAAGGGAGTTGAAATGGCAGATAATGTTATATGCATGCTCATATTAAATAATAGGGCCTTTGTTTGAATAACAAGAGTGACTACTATGTAGTATGGTTAGAAAAATATTTACATTTTTAAAAATATACTATTTATATAAGAAAAGTTTTATATTTTATATTTTTTCTATTTCACATTTTGGTTGTTTGAATTCTAATTATGTATAACAAAAGTCCATTTTAAAAGTGAGAGAATGTTATGTGAATATGGTACCTTTAAATTTCTAAACAACTTTATTGGTTAATTAATTATGGTATATAAGTATGCTGCTGACGTTATTTGAATGATTCTGATGAAGTCCCAGTGAGTGGGGATGAAAGTGCTCAATCTGTTTTTAATGTTTTGAATAAACTAGTGTTTTACTTCAAGTTTGAAGTAATCTTTGTCCTGCTGACAACAGTGTATCTTTCTGGATTAAAACAGTTCAATCAATGACCCCAGTGTCTGACACAAATAAATCAATAGCAAAAAAAAAAAAAAAAAACACTGTTTGCAACTGGAACTCACCACAGATAACCACTGTTTATTGGTAAAGTTTAAAAATATTCATTAAGTGCTTTCATCCCCTCAGAAAGGGGACTTCATCAGAATACATGACTTCTATGTACTTCAGTTTATATAACCTTATGTCGTGATGACATCACACACACACACACACACACACACACACACATTAAATACATTTAAAGACACCATCTCCATGTCAGTACACGAATATATAAAAACATTAAAAACATTTAAAATCATCCCCAAACCATGCTGAAAAAATCTAACATAGTCTTTTATCCCTAGCTCTTTTAATTAGTAAGGGGTTAATATAAATAACTTAATTTAACCCAATCCCTTGACCTGCCTACAGCTTAATTTGCCACTTTACCTCTTTTTCTTCAATCAGGTTTCTATAATCCCCCCTGTAGGGTTAACTACAACTTTCTCTAAAATACCAAAGTGGGACCCTTGGGAATTCTTACAACCTAAAGAATGTCTAAACAATGCATTATTATTGTTTCTTGTAGATATCTGGTATATATGTTCATATATCCTGTTTCTTAATCTCCTTTCGGTTTTTCCCACATAGTATGCATGACTCCCTTTGCATAAGGTAAGGTATATGACACCAAATGTTTGACAATTACCCTTAACAAATTCTACTTTTGATTTTAAAGTGTTCTCCAACACAACACTTTTTCTGTCCACAATATAACAACATTGTGAACAGGTCCCACATTTCCTGGTTCCATCTTGCCTATTATCTTGGTAATTCTTTATCTGTTCAAAACTCTTTTTAATATTTAACCCAGTTTTATAAACAAAGGTGGGTCTCTCTCCTACCGCTCCTCTTAAGGTAGGGTACCCCTAAGGATAGCCTAATTATTTTCAATAATGTTCTTCACTTTGCCTAACCTACTGCAGTAGGGGAGAACCATTGCCCTCTCAAAAATGTTTTTCTCTCCATGACATGATTCTCTCAAAATGTTAAAATTTCCTGACAGGGGTTTGAATATTTTCCCCCATTCCCTTTTATCATAATTAACATTCCCTTCAAAATATATATAGGTGTGGTCTAGAACTAAACCCATAAAGTCCACTATTATATTTACCCTTTCATTTGAGAAGTATCTAGACCTTCATCTCTAGGAATACAAGTGAACAAATCCACTACATCGATGGTCAAAAAAATGATGTCACTATCCCAAAGCTCTTCCTTTATCCTACCTAAAAAATCCCATGAATCTTTCAGTAAATGCTCGGCTTTATTCACTACTTGTTTCAAACAAAAATCTACAGCAACTCCAAAACAGGTAGGTTTTTGAGCCTTGTCCTGCTACAATAGGCCAAAATGATAAATCATCTAACCCCTTATGTGTTTTCAGTATTCTGAAAATTGTGGCAACAGTTGGATTCTTAACTTTTAAAAAACTGTAGATTCCAGGTGTGATACGCTCATCCAAAAAATATTATTCCAAATAATACTCTGTTCTCCGATAACTGATGCTAACCTCATTTAAAGAAACATGGGTATAGGTATTAAAATCATACAGCATCTAAAATTTTTGGGGAATAATGCAATGCATCAAAAATGACCATCCCACCCCCCTTATTGGGTCACATGACTCTGATTGTCTTGTTATTTCTAAGCTGTTCCAATAATGGGAATGGGGAAAAAGATTCAAACCCCTGTTAGGAAATTTTAACATTTTGAGAGAATCATGTCATGGAGAGAACAAAAATTTTGAGAGGGCAATGGTTCTCCCCTACTGGGGTAGGGTAGGCAAAGTGAAAAACATTATTGAAAATAATTGGGCTATCCTTAGGGGAACCCTACCTTAAGAGGAGCGGTAGGAGAGAGACCCATCTTTGTTTATAAAACTGGGTTAAATTTTAAAAAGAGTTTTGAACAGGTAAAGAATTACCAAGATAATAGGCAAGATGGAACCAGGAAATGTGGGACCTGTTCACAATGTTGTTATATTGTGGACAGAAAAAGTGTTGTGTTGGAGAACACTTTAAAATCAAAAGTAGAATTTGTTAAGGGTAATTGTCAAATATCTGGTGTCATATACCTCGCCTTATGCAAAGGGTGTCCTGCATACTATGTGGGAAAAACCGAAAGGTGATTAAGAAACAGGATATATGAACATATATACCAGATATCTACAAGAAACAATAATAATGCATTGTTTAGACATTCCTTAGGTTGTAAGAATTTCCAAGGGTTCCACTTTGGTATTTTAAAGAAAGTTGTATTTAACCCTAGAGGGTTATAGAAACCTGATTGAAGAAAATGAGGTAAAGTAGCAAATTAAGCTGCAGGTAGGTCCAGGGGTTGGGTTAAATGAAGTTATTTCTGTTAACCCCCTGCTAATTAAAAGAGCTAGGGATAAAATATTATATTAGATTTTTTCAGCGTGGTTTAGGGGATGATTTTAAATGTTTTTAAATGTTTTTATATATTCGTGTAGTGACATGGAGATGGTGTCTTTAATGTATTTAATGTGTGTGATGTCATCATGACATAGGGTTATATAAACTGAATTAAGTCATGTATTCTGATGAAGTCCCCGTTCTGAGGGGATGAAAGCGCTTAATGAATATTTTTAAACTTTACTAATAAACAGTAGTTATTTGTGGTGAGTTCCAGCTGCAAACAGTGTTTTTTTTTGTTGCTATTGATTTGTTTGTATCAGACACTGAGGTCATTGATTGAACTGTTTTGGTGTTGTTTCTTGAGCGACCTTGCAGTATGGATTCACTTGATGACATTCCTTCATTATTTTTGCCAGTACATCATGATGAGCTGAATAGGGTTTATTCAGAACTGGCAATAGTCAAAGGCGAGTTAACCCACCTCATTGATTTGTTCAGCCAATCAGAAGGCATTATTGACGGAGCCTTGGCTAAGCGGAAATGAAATCAGTCATCAGGAGGCGGAACTTCCACTGGGGAAGACAAAGAGACATGACGAAGTGGTCTGGAGATGGAGTGGAGGCAAGGTTCATTGTCTTCAGCAGTTTTTAATTCAACAATTGTGGATAAAAGTGCCAATAAACTTGGAAACGGAGCAGCGACAACAGAGAGTGGTGGAAATGGAACTATCGGTGGTTCATCTGTTTATAGAACTGGTGCAAGACCAAAAACAACAGGTACTGTGTTGTATAATGATGGGGAAAGGGGTATTGGTTCTAATACTTTACCCACGCATCATGACAATCTTGAGAATGTGACTGTGGTTGGACAGTTAGTCCTTGACAGTTTTTTAAGAAACCATTTGTATTCAACAAGCAACATGATACGGGAAATGTTAAAAGGATTGAGAAAAATGTAAAAAAGACTGGGATTTTGAAAGAAAGTATTTTCTTGTTGGAGAAGAAAATGTTTGAGGTTAAAAATCTCCAAATGGAAAATGCATATCTGAATGAATGTTACCAAAAGAAAATTGTGCCTAAAGGCTTAAGGGTTTACAAGTTCCCATTTGGGATTGAGTATGATGAAAAATTGTTTATGGAATTTACAGAAATGTTTAATTAGCACAGTTTGGAGCTTTTGGAAAATATTATATTGTGTAACAATACTAAACTATGTCAATTGATTAGTGAAGTTGAGACACTTAATAAAGATATGAAAAATGATTTATTATTTATCCAATATGAAACTTGTATTTTAAGCAATTTAGGATGGTTAACAATAAATGTAATAATATTTTTGATAAAAAATGCAAATGCTGCAGTGGGACTTAAATGAATATAAAGAGACTAGAGCATACAATTTAAAGCAGAAAGAACATAAAATTGTAGGGGGGAGAAATATTCACCCTAGAAACAAAGAATATACATATAGGAAGCAAATGAGAAGTCCCCTGTATAATTATAATAGTTATGACGATAGTTATTATTATTATAATAATTCTGGAAACAATCAACATTTTTTCATGCATAGAAGAAATGGGATGTGGGGAAGAGAAAAGACTTGGAAAGGTCACCAAATCAGTGGGGAAACAGAACCAAGTACAGAAGGGAATAATGAACAACAGTGATAATGAAATCCAAAAGGATGGAATTGTTAGTACATACAAGGGGTATCATACTTATAATTATACAGAAATTGCCTTAACTAAGGAACATTTTCACTGTTTATGAATGGGTTGAAATATGTACCAGCTAGAGGTTTTGACTACACAGACACTATTCTTGAGTTGAAAGTATACATGAGGAAATTGAATTTAGCATTTATGTTCAGGGACCAAGATAAAAATGTTAACTACACCAAGAATAAAGAAATAAAGAATATGGGCTCTACCCTTAATGTTTTTGAGAGGGTTGTGTCTGAAGCTTTATATGCTTTAAAAGCAGGAGAGAAAAAATAATTTTTATATAGAAATCTCACTAAGGAAGAGAAAACATTATTGGAACAGCTTAGAAATAACAAGACAATCAGTGCCATGTGACCTGATAAGGGAGGTGGAACAGTCATTTTTGATGCACTGCATTATTCCCAAAACAATTTAGAGATGCTGCATGATTCGAATACCTATACCCATGTTTCTTTAAATGAGGTTAACATCAGTTATCGGAGAATAAATTATTATTTAGAAGAATATCTTTTGGATGAGCATATCACAACTGAAATTTACAGTTTTTTGAAAGTTAAGAATCTGACTTTTGCCACAATTTTTGGAATACCGAAAACACATAAGGGGTTAGATGATTTATCATTTTGGCCTATTGTAGCAGGACAAGGCTAAAAAACCTAACCATTTGGAGTTGCTGTAGATTTTTGTTTGAAACAAGTAGTGAATAAAGCCAAGCATTTAGTGAAAGATTCATGGGATTTTTTGGGTAGGATAAAGGAAGAGCTTTGGGATAGTAATATATTTTTTTTGACCATCGATGTAGTGGATTTGTTCACTTGTATTCCTAGAGATGAAGGTCTAGATATGTTTGCAAATTGTATTTACAAAATGTCGGACTTCTCAAATGATAGGGTAAATTTATAGTGGACTTTATGGGTTTAGTTCTAGACCACAATTATATATTTTAAAGAGGAATACTTCCAACAAAATAAAGGTGTTGCTATGGGAGCTTCATGTGCTCCCATATTTGCAAACTTGGTCCTTTTAGACTGGGAATTAAATAAGGTTTTAGGTTGTGAGTATTTTCAAAATGTTAAATTATATGCAAGATTTTTAGATGATATTTTTATTTTGTGGAATAATTCCATGGCAAAAATGGAGGAATTTGTTACTTATTTAAACTCCACCACTAATTTCTTAAAATTTACCCATATGGGCAGCCCCTTGGTAGTTACCTTCATACTCAAATACATAAAACTGTAGGTGGTTTTAAATCTAAAATATACTGAAAACCTGCATTCAGCAACTCTTATCTTGAATACTCGAGTAGTCATCCCCAACATCAAAAGGCTAGTATTGTGAAAGGTCAGATGGTGCGGGTGGCTCGAATTACATCAATGATAAGTGATTTGGATGAGGAATTACAGAAAGTTGCTGAAATATTTTATGAAAGTGGGTACCCACATGAGAAGGTACAACAAAATGTTAATTATGTTAAAAGGGAATGGGGAAAAGATTCAAACCCCTGTTGGGAAATTTTAACATTTTCAGAGAATCGTGCCATGGAGAGAAAAACAATTTTGAGAGGGCTATGGTTCTCCCCTACTGGGGTAGGGTAGGCAAAGTGAAGAACATTATTGAAAATAATTGGGCTATCCTTAGGGGGAACCCTACCTTAAGAGGAGTGGTAGGAGAGAGACTCACCTTTGTTTATAAAACTGGGTTAAATATTAAAAAGAGTTTTGAACAGGTAAAGAATTACCAAGATAATAGGCAAGATGGAACAAGGAAATGTGGGACCTGTTCACAATGTTGTTATATTGTGGACAGAAGAAGTGTTGTGTTGGAGAACAGTTTAAAATCAAAAGTAGAATTTGTTAAGGGTAATTGTCAAACATTTGGTGTCATATACCTCGCCTTATGCAAAGGGTGTCCTGCATACTATGTGGGAAAAAACGAAAGGCGATTAAGAAACAGGATATATGAGCATATATACCAGATATCTACAAGAAACAATAATAATGCATTGTTTAGACATTCTTTAGGTTGTAAGAATTTCCAAGGGTTCCACTTTGGCATTTTAGAGAAAGTTGTAGTTAATCCAAGAGGGGGGATTATAGAAACCTGATTGAAGAAAAAGAGGTAAAGTGACAAATTAAGCTGTAGGCAGGTCAACAGGTTAGGTTAAATTAAGTTTTCAGCATAGTTTAGGGGATGATTTTAAATGTTTTTAAATGTTTTTATGTAGTGACATGGAGATCTTGTCTTTAAATGTAGTTAATGTGTGAGTGATGTCATCATGACATAGGGTTATATAAACTGAATTATATAGACGTCATGTATTCTGATGCCATTCTGAGGGGTTGAAAGCACTTAATGAATATTTTTAAACTTTACCAATAAACAGTGGTTATTTGTGATGAGTTCCAGCTGCAAAAAGTGTTTTTTTTTTTTTTTGCTATTGATATCTCTCTGGATTAGTTGGTAAAACCAGGTCACTGTGTTTGCATTTGCAGTATTTATGTAGTATGCAGGGTGTAAAACTTCCTCAGTAGATGTGTGTACTATGGCACTGCTAGCAAACATACACACACACACACACACACACACACACACACACACACATGAAACAGCAAACGCTCACTAGAGCATACAAAAAGATTGATCTAAAATAAGAAAAATAGCAAGAAATAGCAAAAAAAATGTTATAAAGGGGTTCATGCCACTACACACACACACACACACACACACACACACACACACACACACACACACACGCACACACACACGCACCTGTTAATTTTATATATACCAACTCCACAAATGCACAACAGTGGGGTTATGGCAAATTCTCAGACTCTATTATACAGTGATCTCACAAACTCAGCAGCAGGCAGCCATAAAAATATAAACAAACTACAACTATGTGTGTGTGTGTGTGTGTATATATATATATATATATATATATATATATATATATATATATATATATATATATACAAACATACACATATATAAAAGACAACAATCACCTTCATGTTTGTGTGTGTGAGTGCATGTATGTGTGCACATGTGCTTGTATTTGTGTGAATGCACCTCATGTATGTGCCTGTGTACTTTTCTAAGAAGCTAAATCTGTGGCTAATTCTATGTCTGTATCTGTGTACTATTCTGAGATGCTGCTGGTACCATGAAAGTAACAATACAAGGACAGTTGCCTACACTGCAATAGAGTGAATAGTGTATCAATGCAGCCTGTCAGCTCTCTAGTACTTGCATCTTTGTAATCTGGGCACATACATTCATGTAAACATTTTGGGGGATGAAGAGAAATTCTAACTGATCTCTTTCTCTATCTCTCATTTACAGACAAACACACACACACACACACACACACACACACACACACACACACACACACACACATACACACATGCATGCTCAAGACATACATGCACACACTCACAAACATTTATAGTCAAGCATGTGTTTCCATGTGTGCATAGCTCTCAACTGTACAAATTTTTACAGAATGTCCAGATTTTTTCCTCATATTTTGAGTCAATTTCTCACAGAATTGTGGTTTTCTGGCAAATCATTGGCAAATTATTGAGGGTTGAAGTCAGAAAATAATGACAGACATTTGAATTTCAGAATTCATACCCTTCAGAAATTCATGCTACTGCAAAACCTGTTATTCTATCAATTTTCTAAGTTTGAAAGAGCAATATTTAAAAGTGTCCCTATTTTTGGGCCTCTGTCCCTCCATTATTGATGGCCTTGTCCAGATTTCTTGCTCTAAGTGGTTGAGAGGTATGATCTGTGTATGTTCTATACAATGCCCTATGTCCTCATTTAAAGCATCAAAGGATTTATGTCGTGTACCTTTTCTTAAATTGAGTTGGTCAGCCTAATGATTAAGGTGCTTACCTGACAGTACAGGGTTTGATTGTCAACTTTGAAAATTGGCCTGCAAGGGCAAATAGCTTCATACTTACCTATGAACTTTCTTAGCTTTGGGGTGAAAAGGCCTTGCCTATTGTGTACACTTCATACCCAGATGTAATACATCCAAGTTATTTTGATGACACATATCAGAATGGTGCACAGGCTGCTGTATTAAGCACACTTACTATGTGATGTATTGCTGCTCAAGTTCCCATCATAAAATGCATCAAATTTCTGTGTTAGCACCATTCCTCTATAATGTCCTCAGCTCAAAACTCAACTACATCTGAAGCTGTCTATGTTGTATTGCTGTGCACTTTTGGCATAAAATTATGCACTCAGTGAAATGCATCTATGTGGGATGCATACACTGATAAGGGGTTTTATCACACCATCAGCTCCCTTCCAAATCCCTATAGTAGTTGCCTGGTCTGCTCCTCAGTTCCCTGCTATCATACATGTAGTGAACAGCAATCAGAATGCAGCTTATGTCTATTAGCAGAGCTCTAAGTACATATTAAGAGCCACATGATCCTGAAATGGTACACATATCTGTCAGTGTGCTGCTTCTAGCATGTGATTCAGTGATATTTGTAAATACTGTTGGCTGCCAGCTTACACTATAATAAGTTTAAATAATTACAGAAATAGTGTTCTAACAGACTATAACTTTGAAAAACAAAAGGGTTCAATTTAAGGAGTTACAAGCTCACAGGTAAATGTCTAGTAAAAAGGCAAAGATATCACATAACTTACAAAAGTTGTAGCTGTCTGCATTCTATAAACAATAAGAAGATAGCTTGTTGAAAAAACAGTCAAGCAGAGAGCACAGTTGAAGACAACAAACTGTCAGCTGCATTCTTTGACCCTGAAGAGGTTATGGACTTGGTATTTCCTGATGAGGTCTGTTTGGACTTAAGTTTCAGTGAAAGTGTCAAGGGAATTGCAACTACTGATGGTATTAATTATTTTCAGCAAAGAAGTAAAGCTGTGCTACCTTATCCAAATATTTGAAGCGTTGATAGTTGGTGTGGTTTAAATTATTTCTGTTCATAATCCAAACAACAAAACAAAGCTGTCACTTCCATAGTTTATCAGCAGGCTCTTGAAAAACAAAATAAGAACATTAGAATTATATATAATGTTAAAGACAAAACATGTCAGTGCCAATACTTTGTTTGCTTCACATCCCTCTTAACCCCAGGGTACTAAAACATTATAGTTGACAGAACAATCTAAAGCATGACTTGACTCATTCTTTTCTGGTTTAAGTCAGTACTTATTAAACAGTGACACGGAAAAGAACCTTGATTTTTTTAATACAGACATAATCATGGGCAGATTCCACAAATTAAATTGTAGCTCAGTATTTGAAACTGTGAAAAAATAAATATACCAGTGTCTGTGATGCTCAGTGTTCCTTTATCATAGACATGTGAAAGGTACTTAATGTACTGCACCAACATTTCAGAATTCCAAATAAAAATATGCGGTTTTAATGCATTCTTTGGCTGCAGGAGTGTACTTTTCTTATTTTAGTATGTCACGTATTTCATATAATCCTTATATTATGAAAAGTTCTGTTTTGTGCATGTATAATTCACAGTATTAATGACTTAAACCGATAAATATTTGTTATAATGATGGACTACTCTATTATTTATTTATTTACATTTCATTGACTGATTTAGCCCTGCTTGGCAGAACCCGTTTCTAGAGGACACCAGAGAAATTTGACTGGAAAAATCGCAAAACTGTCTTTACAGTTTCAATTATATATAAAAACATATATGTAATAAACATGATTTGTAGAACTTCATATATTGTGTAATAAAAGAAGGAAACCACAGAATCTATATAACATTTAAAAGTTTTTATACATGGAATAATAATAATAGAAAAAACTACAGACCGTATCAAGATCAAATGGATAAGAATACAATCAAAATAATAAAACAATTGATTGTACAACAATATCCTGAAAGATTTCTTAGTAGTTGCTATGTGTGGATTGAGAATATAGAAATATATATTGAAAATGTACTGGAATAGATAAGGTTAACAGGAAGTGCAGACTGCAATATGCATAAGCTAAAGGCTAGACAAGTATGATGTAGACAAGTTATAAACTAGGAGGGGGTTGAGTATTCATTAGGAGATTTGGTTAAGAGAAGAGGTGATGTTATGGGCACCATAAATTCTTACCAGGGATAGTACCCACAATCCTCCCGGACATAGGCAGTCATTACTAAATACAATCCCAGGTATTGGATAGAGTATCATTAGTATTACATTGGGATGAAACGGCTAGGCTTGAAATGACCTCCAGGTCCATAGGCTAGTAACCTATGATTCAATGATCCTGTGATATAATGGGACATAGCACCAGGCACCATGACACAATGGGAAAAATCAATGATGGTAATTCATATGACCAGAGTGTATCAGCTCAATTGTTGGAGGAGTAAAGTGGGTTTAGTGGGATTGAGGAGTTTGTCAGCTTGGCCATCTAAGGTGGAGGTCAAGGGTGGGCTGGCAGTTTGGATACCTCTTTATAGTTCCTCTCTGGTGGATACTTGGATGTATGGTGTGTGTTGTCTACAGAGTAGGTGCACAGTTACAGCTGAGTTGCCCATTGTATGCCAGTCTCTTAAATATATCATGTACATGTAGGAAAAGAGGTTGGGCCTTAAGAGAAAAACATTGCCTCAGGAGTAGGATGACACTGCCCAGGATGCCTCAAGTTCCACACCAACCACAAACATGATTTGAGATACTCTGGTGAATGAGAAGAGGCACCATGAGCAGATGATAGTGAGCTGTGGAAAACCAAAACCACCCCTAAGAATATAATGGGATATGGCATGGCATGAATAAACTAGTCTGTAATTGCATTTGTCAGTTGTCACTCCAAATACAGACATATTGTCTGCTTATCTATCTTTATTTAGCAATTTGTCTTCACTTTTTTGCTCCTTTCCATGCCTTCCACCCTTCTGATCTCCAATGACCTCTGAGCTCAACCACTAGCATGATTGTCATCTAGGCAGTGATCAGAGGTGATCAGAGGTGGGGCTATAATATGGCCTATCAGTTTTCCTTCTGCATGCCTCTTTATGAAACTAAGGAGTGGGTCAGAAAATGGGCACATTATAGTATTATAGCTAAAAATACTAAATGTGGTCATTGCCAGTTCTGCTTGTCAAAACAATGCCTGATGAAGCAGAAGTAATTGACTTGAGCTAGAACAAAATGGTACTCTCTTTGAAAGATGTGCAAACATCTACAGGTACCAAAGCTCAGGTGGCTTATTTCTTTCTATTTATTGTGTTGACTTTAGAATTGAATGTAGTAGCTAGCAATAGATGTGTGGAGTAGAAGCCTTCATGTTTTAGGGTGCAGAAAGCTTAAACATCCAGCCCCCTCATGCCACATACATCGCACACACACACACACACACACACACACACACACACACACACACACACACACACACACACACACGCACACATACAGCACACCAGCACACAAAAGCATGCAACCCCCCCACCCCCCTCCCCACCCCCATCAAGGGCACCAGCAAGCATGCACTATTTACACCATAGCATACACTCTACCAAACCAGGGGATAGCAAAATCACTTTTTTCTGTAAGCTGCTGCTTTGCTCTCAATCGATGCACTTGATAAATTGTTCATCCATTGGCTGCTGACTCACTTTCCAGCTACTGCAGTCTGGACACAATTCTCAGCTTTCCTTGTTGGGGGGGGGGGTCAAAAGAACAGTGTTGCAAACTTGGGTATGCAATTGCCTGGCTTTAGTTGGGGGAGGGGTTATTTAAAGAAAATAAACAGTTATTGACCGCAACTGTATTTGGCGGGCTACTTACTCCCCATAAATACAGATGTAGCCAAAATCTTATTCCTTTTTTTATCTGGGTGGAGTAGACCATTATGGAAGATCATTATTTTTGCTGCAATTGTGATTGAAAAGAAGTTCAAGGAACTGTTTGACAAGTTCATTGTTGTCTCCAGTTTGTCTTGCCCTCCTTCCTGAGAATACTGTTGAGACTTAGTTTGTGTAGTGCAAAATCTACACAGGCAGTACTCATTGAAAAATCTATTTTTGGGGGAGGGGGTCATCAGGTGGTGTTAAGGTAGATGTTTTTTAGAACCTGACATACACACTTGCTGCTGCATAATTCGTTAGATGAACAGCTGATCTGAAGAGTCGAGGTCAGAGAGAAATTGGAGCTCTTTTTTTCACTTGTTTCCACATGTGGTCAGACTCCAGACCAGAGCTGTCATTTAAATAAAAGTAGAGGATTTTTGTACACAGCTGTTATAGGTAAAGCAAACTTACTGTACATAAGGGAATATAAAGTTGTTTGCCCACTCCAGGCCCTATGAAGGGTGGCAAAAGTAAACCTGATCACTAGTTCAGTATTTGGTGCTGCTGACTGCTAGAAAGGTTATGAGAACATAGGACAGTTGTGCAGGTATTTGCATTTATGGTAGTGACGCACACAAAATAATTTGAAAATAACTTATCAACAACGTATGGTCCATTAATTGCCCTTACAGGATGCAGCAGTTTGCTGACATTTCATAAAGTGTATTTCTTGGGGGGGGGGGGTGAGTGCAGATTATGCCAAAATGATCATGTAACCTGTCTTTCAGTTAATGCATGTTAGAGAACAGGTGTGAAAGAATCCAGATTACACCATTTGGTTGTGTATTTGCTACCCTGAAAATGACTCTAGTAGAATAAACAAGTTTTAATCAGTCTGTGCAGAGCCTTTGTAATCAATGTGTTTGTCTGTGAAAATGGCCCTGAGCAGTAGCAGCTGGTAGCTTCAAATCAAAGGGGGGGCTGCAGGAGACAGCTGAATGGGTGGGGCCAACAGGAAGGGGTGTGACCAACTAGAAAGGTGTGGGGCTATGCTAAAAAATGCAAAAACTGTGACTTGAAATATGCTGCCCTGGGTGCCAAACTGCCATTATGAGAGTCCAACCAAGGTAAAATGAAGTGTAGAAGAAAAAATATTTAAATGCATTGGCTACTTAATTTCTAGATGGAAAGAAAAAGGTTGTAAGGCATCAAAAAAAGAAATTACTTTTTAAATATATTACTGGAATGCTAATCAAAATCAAGTATAAAAAAACAAGCAGCACTCAACTCAAATCACTGCTCCTTGCACTGCAGTTCTAATTATAATTTATATTCAGCTTTATAAAAGTACCAAGTGACATGCTGAAAGTAACAATCTCTGTGATACTCCCACTTGTAAAAATGTTTCTTAACCAAAAAAGGCTTATTGCCTGACAACAACTATCCACTTGTTTCATGGGGAAAACATGATCAAAGTAAAAAATGAACAGCAAACAAGAAACAAGCTCAAGATAAATTGCTTAAGGGATTACTGCACAGGTTATGGAGCACACATGATAGATTGGCATTCTGTTTAGCTTACGGGTAAAGTCTGCAAAGATGACTGTAAGTCTCCAACAAATGTAATGAGCTTCTGAAAATACTGTAATCCTGCCCTTTATTAGAAATACTGTCATATGCATTTCAATACCTTAGGCTTATACGCAACCTAATTATGTAAATATTCTCTGCAGAGCAACAACAAAATGGCTTTCAATGTTGGCAGTTCTTTAACAGTATGCTTATTAAAGCTTACTTACAGTATGCTTATTAAAGCTTACTTACATCGTACAATCTCAGACAAGCTTACCTGATGGTTATTAAAGCATTGCTACTTAAACACAGAGCAATGTGAATAAGAAGAAGCATAAATCAACAGTATAAAAATATGGCAGAAAACCAGAACATTCTGTAAAATCAAGGACAGATGGAAAGCCACTGTAGTACTTGTGTCTACCTTGGATGGGAGGATACTCTGCACATTTACACTACATAACTGCTCCTTGCCTTGCTTGGACACATCCAGAGTCACTACATGGGGGAGTGGGGTGCAACAATTATGTCACAATTTGAAATGTCTCTGGCTGATAGTGATGGCCCTGATACATTTGTCATACCTCTCAACCTCAGAGCAAGAAATCTAGACAAAGTCATAAATAGAAGTTGGACAAAGGTCCAGAAATAAGGACAATTTTTAAATATTGATCTTATAAACTTGTAAAGATAATAGAATAGTAGGTCTTGCATTAGTATGAATTTTCTGAAAGGTATGAAATCTGAAACTCAAATGTCTGTCATTATTTTCTAACTTCAATCTTTAATGATTTGCCACTAATTTGCCAGAAAACCACAATTTTATGAAAAACGAACCAAAAATGTGATGCAAAAATATAAAATAGCCACACAATACAGCTGGGAATTTGTCAAAGAAGGGACACATTTTTAATATTAGTACTGATAACTTGAGCAGCTGACAAAATAAGAGAATCTGCATGCATCATTTCTGAAATTAAAAGTAATCTATAACTCTGATCATTATAATTATTTATTAATGGTAAACCCTCCATGTTTTCTTCCAAATTTGTCATTTTGCAGAGGGATTATTAAGGGGAGAGCAACATTTTGAGCCAAAATCAGGGACAGTTGAGAGGTTTGGATATACCTAATTCAATGAAGTGATTTATTTGCTCATACCTCTCAACCTCTTAATGCAGGAAATGTGGACAAGGCCAAATATATTGGGGGAACATATAAACAGTACTAAAATTGCTCTTGTATAAACTTAGACAGTTGATATATTTTAGCATGCATTTTTCTGAAGGGTATGAAGTCTGAAACTCAATGTCTGTCATTATTCAGTGACTTCATTCCTAACTGATTTGCCAGAGACCACAAATGTTATGAGGAACAAACCAAAAATAAGAAGCAAAAATATATTCATTCTGCAAAAAATCTGGGCAGTTGAGATGTATAGGTCAGCCGGGGCTGAGTTTGTCACCCTTCCTCCCTCACAAAATCATGGTTGAATGGGGCTTCCCCGCCCTGCAGCTATTCCAATGCCCAATTACTTGGCTATTTCACCCCATTTACCAAAAACACTGTAATGTGCATACTGCTTTACTTCTATGATGATTTGGATTTCATTTAAATGTTTTATTTTACATTTTACAGCACAAACACTAATAGACATCTGCTAAACAAAGCAGCGCAGTTTCACAATGAAAAAAGACTTAACATTAAAATGTATCTGCCCTTGAAACTCACATTCATTAAAACAGCTTCAAACCCACATTCAATGAAAATATGCTTGGCCAATGGCAGATAAAGATTAACTTGAGGTGTTTTCAATACATAGGCCCCTTGCACAGGAAACATACATGTGTTCTTTGATATACCTTCATGATTGTATTAAATTTAATTAAATTATATTCCTTGTATAATACAGTACAGTTGTTAGAGGGCATTTTAAATTTATTGTTTTGAATATTTTTCCAGTAAACAATGAAGCAAAATGTATGCACCAATAATGACAAAACTGCCCAATTCAGAACATTTCCATCATAAAAGTCTACTCAGACTTCTTAAATCCAACAGTATAAGTAAATGTGCACAAACTCTGCAGAAGTAAAAGTCATCTAAATAATTCCACATTAAAGAGATCTGTAACTAACCAAAAAGGTTACTACTAGCACAACTCTTTATATTTCATTGTTTCATCTACAAATAAAGTGTATGTTGCTGTTGAGGAATAGATTGCCTATGCTGCATTAAAAAATGATAAGCTAATAATATTGCAACAGAGAATGGATGGCAAACCGATAACAGGTCCATCGTTACTAGGTATCTCTGCCAAAGAGGACATTCTCAGGACTGCAGCATCCACCCCCTTTAAAAGTACAGCATAGTACAGTATCAGCAATGCATTTATATACTGTGGGAGTAGAACCAACAGTCTTCTGTATCAAAAGCAAATACACTATCTGTTGTGCTATTAACACAAGAAGCCCCAGCATAAGCAGCACTAAACTCCTCTCCAAGTGCTCAGCTCTTTGTAAAATCCACTAAACACTCAACTATCTCTCAACTTTGAAGCACAAGAAATCTGGTAAAGCCAAAATTTATTGGCGGGGACAAAAGTCCACAAACTAGGGACACATTTTAGACATTGCTTGCATAATCTTGGAAAGTTGCTTGAATAAAATGCTGCTATCATCATGCATTTCACTGCCAAGTCTTGAACCCATGACCCAGTGCACTACAATCAGAACAACATAACACTATGCCAAATCAGCTTCTCACCATAGCTCTCAACTTCTTAGCACAAAACACCTAGAGAAAGCCAATAATGAGGGAATACAGCCCCCAAACATATTCAGTGAATTCAGTTCTCACCATAGCTCTCAACCTGTTAGCACAAAAAACATGGACAAGTATTAATCTTATAAACAGAAAATTGCTAGAATAAAAGGCTTTCTGTTACCATGTACTTCCTGGAGCATATGAAGTCTGAAATTCAAATACCTGCCACTATTTGGTGAATTCAAAATCTAGAAAAAACACAGATTTTATGAGGAACAGAACAAAAATGAGGCAAAAATTTCACAAGTGGTGGTGGGTAGGGAATTCAAGCTCTTGCCACCATATCTCAAGGTACAGGGATGGAGTCTAGCCACCAAGTATATTTCCTGACTTCTTTCTAGCTACTGGGGCATTTCACACACACACACACACACACACACACACACACACACACACACACACACACACACACACACACACACACACACACACACACACACACACACACACACACACACACACACACACACACACACGTCTGTTAGTATATAAACAAGTAGTACCTTCAGAGTTTCAGTCCAAAGCAGCTTCATTAATGCCAGCCAGCCAAACGCTCCAGTTTCAAACACAAAAGCCCCCCCCAAACCAATTGCAACAGTTGCTTGTGTCACATGACTCTAAAGTATGACTAGGCTCAGGTAGGTATATAACTTACATAATGCTAATGAGAAAGATGAAGCATCGTATCTGTCAGACATT
The DNA here is from genome assembly GCF_019279795.1 of Protopterus annectens. Lineage (NCBI taxonomy): Eukaryota > Metazoa > Chordata > Ceratodontiformes > Protopteridae > Protopterus > Protopterus annectens. The sequence goes on from NC_056729.1 coordinate 878,565,096, forward strand.
TGGTGGATATGAATCACAATTGCACTTTTAGAATCTGAAATTCCTTGATAAACAGTGCCACTACAGTGTAGTATTACATGCAGCACCATTCAGATTAATTGAGGACCATTAAATGTCCGTTCCTCAAACACATAAACAGTACAAAAATGGAAAAGGTTAAGGATACAAGTAAGGCAGTAAAGAATGTACTACTAGATGTCGTACTGATATCCTTTAACATGACAGTATAAGTTTTCACTTGCTAAAAGTCCTATTAAAGTATTTACCATGAATACATTGGTTCCCAGTATGGCTATAAATAAAACAGGAATTAAGCTGGGAAGGAGCAACAGTCAAATAAGTAGTCAGAAATTTCTAACATATATATTAAATTCAGGAGCTATTACCTTCCATCAATGCAACTATTTTTTCATATATTGAATAGCTGTAACAAACGTAGATCACTCTTGCCATAGCCATCATATTTTGTTGGCTCACATGTACCACTTGAGTATGCCACAGTTTATGGTGAATCCCTGGCAATACCAACTATGAAAGTATTAGGGAGTACAACTTAAAATTTCTAGCTACACCCCTCTTAAACTGGCAAACACAAGCACCTAATGATTATACAGTTAGACGCGCAAATGATAACATAAGAAAGAGCAATTTCTACCTGTAAAGTGGTGATCGTCGTAGTTTTCAACTTTTTACCACTAGAATCAGGGATGATACAAAAATAATCAAAGACGAAGAGCCAACATCAGTGACGCTGTTTATAAAACATTTCTGCTACTGTCTTAAAAACTTTGACAGAAAGGAGTACTTGAAGTAACACATTTTCTAAAGTAAAAAAAATGTTTTTGCAAGAGTTAACACTGTATTCTTATGTAGACTGCAACTCTCCAATTTTCCTATGTGGAGACAGCAATTTTAGGAAGGACGGGTCAAAATAATGTCAATAACCACAGTCATACTTACTTAAGAAAATGTACATTAATTCACTTTCTTGTATTCTATCAGCTTGTCAAGTTATCAGTATTAATACTGTAAAAAAACTGCCCTGATTTCTTTAAAATTTGACCCCCCAATTCTGGAAGTAAGGACTGTCAGACTACCGATCTAAAAATAAACTAACTGGCAGGACACGTATTAATCAGAACAGACACAACAACTATGAGAGATGGTCCTCTCACTTCACAAAAGATTATTTCTGCCAAGACCAACAATGCATTACAACAGCCACAAAGAAAAATGTAACCTTGTCAATGTTAAAAGCAAACTTCTAAATGCAGATCTATACATAATGTTTTCGTCATGTCAGAGTATATTAAGAAATATGAAGGTCAGTGTTTGACATCCATGTTTTGTGTATACTAAATGTTTGATGCATTTGCAAAATAAGTTTAATGCAAGTAATTATTCTGTTTCACATGATAATTAAAACCATTTTTCACATGTTCTTCACAATTAAAAAAAACCTTCCCCCAATCCAGACGTATGATAAAGACCAATGAAGAGTAATGAAACATAATGCATTTTCACCCCAGGTTAACCAAAATAGCTACACGGCAGGACTCACCAACAGCCTTTGTGAAAGCTGAGTATGAGACGATAAGTTTCTACAGCAAGCTGCCATGATGTAAAACTACAAGCCTTCACAACCAACATTTTCCAAGTGCCAACACTCAACAGAATGCTATTACCGTGTGCAAGATCTCTCTCTTTCTACCTTTTCTAACTGCCACTCAAACTGTCACTGCCTACCGTCTATCCAATTACAGGACAGTGTAAGGGCAAAGCCTAGAGTAGCTGTTTTTCCTGCGAGAGCAGGCTCCAGCCTGCAGACGCTGCAGTCCGATCCCCTTCCAGTTTATGCTGTTGTAACTGAATAGACTTCTGGGATCTTTGCTGTTGCTGTGAGTGTGCATGCGTGAGTTCCGGACTCGGGAAATGACATGAGTGCACATGCACGAGTTCCAGGGACTCACATTTGTTTTTATTTATTTTTTCTTTTGTTTTTTTATTCATTTATTTTCTTTTGTACAACTGGAGGGGGCTGCAGTCCTGCAGCCCAATAGCACAGTGGTGGCTGGTGACTTCAAATTAAAGGAGGGCTGCAGAAGACAGCTGAATGGGTGGGGCCAATGGGAAGGGTGTGGCCAACTAGAAAGGAGTGGAGCTATGCTCAAAACCACAACAACTGGAACTTTAACTAAATACGCTGCCCTGGGTGCCAAACAGTCATTACGAGAGTCCAATCAAGACAAAATGAAGTGTAGAAGAAAAGAATATTTCAATGCATTGGCTGCATGACAACTTACTTAATATCCAGATGGAAACAGGTTGTGAGGCATGAAAAAATAAATTACTTTTTAAATACATTACTGGAATGCCAGTCAAAATCAAGTATAAAAAACAAGCAGCACTCAACTCAAACCACTACTCCTTGCACTGCAGTTCTAATTATAAATTTATATTCAGCTTTATAAAATTACCAAGTAACATGCTGAAAGTAGCAATCTCTGTGATACCCCCACTTGTAAAAATGTTTCTTATCCAAAAAAGACCTGCTGCCTGACACAACTATCTACTTGTTTCATGGGAAGACATGATCAAAGTAAAAAATGAACAGCAAACAAGAAACAAGCTCAAGATAAATTGCTTAAAGGATTCCTGCTCAAGTTATGGACCACACATGATAGATTGGCATTCTGTTTAGTTTACGGGTAAGCCTGCAAAGATGACTGCAAGTCTCCAACAAAAGATGACTGCAAGTCTCCAACAAATGTAATGAGCTTTTGAAAATACTGTAATCCTGTCCTTTTATTACACATACTGTCATATGCATTTCAATACCCAAGGCTTATGCATTATCTATTTATGTAAATATTCTCGGCATGGCAACAACGAAAAGGCTTTCAATACTGGTAATTCTTTAACAGTATGCTTATTAAAGCTTACTTGCATCTTACAGTCTCTGACAAGCTTACCTGATGGTCATTAAATCATTGCTACTTAGAGCAACAGGGCACTGTGACAGCATGCATTTCCTGAATAATAAGAAGCATAAATCAACAGTATAAAATTATGACAGAAAACCAGAACATTCTGCAAAATCAAGGACAGATGAAAAGCCACGGTCATACTTGTGGTCTACCTTGGATGGGGGAATACTCTGCACACTTACACTGCATAACTGCTCCTTGCCTTCCTTGGACACATCCAGAGGCACTACAATGGGGCGTGGGGCGCAACAAGTATGTCACAATTTGAAATGTCTCTGGCTGACAGTGATGGCTCTGATACTCATACCTCTCAACTTCAGAGCAAGAAATCTGGACAAAGCCATACATAGAACTAGAAGTGGGACACAGGCCCAAAAATAAGGACAATTTTTAAATATTGCTCATCTTTAAAGACTTGCCACTAATTTGCTAGAAAACCACAATTTTACAGACCAAAATGTGATGCAAAAATATAAAGTTGCCACACAATACAGCTGGAAACCTGTCGAAAAGGGACACCTTTTTAATATTAACACTGATAACTTGAGCAGCTAACAAAATAAGAGCATCTACATGCATTTCTGAAATAAAAGTAATCTATAACTCTGATCATTACAGTTATATATAATTGTAAACCCTCCACGTTTTCATCCAAAATTGCCATTTTGAGGAGGGATTATTAGGGGAGAGAAACATTTTGAGCCAAAATTGGCGACAATGGAGAGGTTTGGATATTCCTAATTCTACAAAGCAATTTGCACATACCTCTCAACTGCTTAATGCAGGAAATCTGGACAAGGCCAAATATACTGGGGGAACATACAAACACTATTAAAAATTGCTCTTGTATAAACTTAAGACAGTTGATAGACTAACAGGTCTTGCATTAGCATGCATTTTTCTGAAGGTTATGACATCTGAAACTCAATGTCTATCATTTAGTGACTTCATTCCTAAATGATTTGCTAGAAAAACACAAATTTTATTAGAAACAAACCAAAAATAAGAAGCAAATATCTATTCATTCTGCAAACATATGGACAACTGAGAGGTATAGTTCAACCGAGGCTGTCTGAGCATGCTACCCTCCCCTCACAAAATCATGGTCGAATGGAGCCTCCCCCCTGCAGCCATTCCAATGTCCCATTCCTTGGTTATTTTATCCCATTTACCATAAACACTGTAATGTGCATACAGCTTTACTTCTGCAATGGTTTAGATTTCATTTGAAAGTTTTATTTTGCATTTTACAGCACAAACCCTAATAGATATCTGTTAAACAAAGTAATGTAGTCTCAAAATGAAAATAGACTTAGCATTAAAACTTCTCTGCCCTTGAAACTCACATGCATTGAAACAGCATTGAAACCCACATTCAAAGAAAATACATTTTGCCAGTGGCAGATAAAGATTAACTCTGGGCTGTTTTCAAAATCATAGGCTCCTTGAACATGAAACATGCACATGCTCTTTGATACACCTTCCTGACTGTATTACATTATATTCCTTGAACATTTCAGTACAGTTGTTAAAGGGCATTTTAAATGTATTGTTTTGAACATTTTTCCAGTGAACAATGAAACAAAATGCATACACCAATGACAAAACTGCCCAATTCGGAACATTTCCATCATAAAAAGTCTACTCAACCTTCTATAGTCCACCAGTATCAGTAAATATGCACAATCTCTGAAGTAGTAAAATCCACATTAAAGAAATCTGTAACTAATAAAGAGGTTGCTGCTAGCAAACAACTTTATATGTCATTGTTTCATCTACAAATACAGTGCCTGTTGCCCTTGAAGAATAAATTGCCTATGTTGCATGCATTAAAAAAATAAGCTAGTAATACTGCAATAGGGAATGGATAACAAACTGATAACAGGTTCATAGTTACTAGGTATCTTTGCCAAAAAGGACTGCAGCATCCACCCCCTTTAAAACACAGTACAGTATCAGTAATGCATCTACCTACTGTGGGAGTAGAACCCCCGGCCTTCTGCACCAAAAGCAATTACACTAACTGCTGTGCTATTAACAATGCAAACAGACTTAGCATAAGCAGCACTAAACTTTTGTTCCTCTGCAGCTCTCAGCTCCTTGTAAAATCTACTCGACACTCAGCTGTATCTCTTAACTTTGCAGCACAAGAATTCTGGAAAAAGGCAAAATTTATTGGGGGCGGGCAAAAGGTCAAAAACCAGGGACACATTTTAAACATTACTTGTAAAATGTTGGAAAGTTGCTAGAATAAAATGCTGTGTTACCACAATACATTTCACTGCCACGTCTTGAACCCAGGGGACCCTGTGCAAAACAGTCAGAGCAACATACCACTATGCCAAATCAGCTGTTTTGTGAAAGAGGAAGATGGAAACTTAAATGGTTACCATTTAGTGAATTCAGTTCTCACCATAGCACAGCTGTCAACCTCTTAGCACAAAACACCTGAACAAAGCCAATAATGGGTGAATACAGCCCCCAAACATTCAGTGAATTCAGTTCTCACCATAGCTCTCAACCTATTAGCAAAAAACACCCAGACAAAGCCAATAATGGGGGAATACAGTCCCAAAAATAGAGACAAATTTCAAATATCCATCTTATACACTTAGAAAATTGCTAGAATAAAAGCTTTTGTGTTACCATGCACTTTCTGAAGAATATGAAGTCTGATATTCAAATGTGTGTCATTTTTAACATTTGTTAACCAGGAAAGTCTGACTTAGAACAAAAGCTAATTTTTAGCAGAGGCACAGGGAGAAACACTCCAGACAGACACATGTCTTTGTAAGATCGGAGGACACTACAGAAAACAAAAAACAGGGAGGACATACAGACTACACACAGAAGGTATGGCACCCCAGCCAAGAATCAAACCAGAGAACATGTAGCTGTCAGGCAACAATGCTACCACTGCACCAATGCACTACTGGCTTTGCAAGGACACAAAAATACAGAAACCACAGATTTTATGAGGAACAGAACAAGTATGAGGGAAAAATCTGCAACGTTTTTACAAATGGTGGTGGGTAGGGAATTCAGGCTCTTGCCACCTGGGCCCAAGGTGCAGGGTTCAAACCTTATTCTCTACCCACCACCATGTAGCATCTGGGTCATTACACACACACACACAACCCGGATAGATGTAGATCCCTTTGTTGCAGCATTAAATAAACAGCTGTTGGAGCACTACAAGCCTGCCCGCACACTACATCCTTCCCTATGTCCATTGGAGCATTAAATCTACCACAGCCCACAAGATGTTCTTCCCCTGATGAGACTCCCAGCCTGCCGACGTTGCAGTCTGAGTCTGATTCCTTTCCAGTCACAGTCTATGCAGTTACAACTGCATAGACTTCTGGGATCTCTGTTCTTGAATGTTTCCTAATCCGGACTGCTGCTGAGACAGTCTGTGCATGCTCCAGACTGTCTCAGCAGTAGTCCGGATATCGGAAATGCTTGCTAGTGCGAAGGTCCGCTATTTGCGATCGTTTTTTTTATTTTTTTCTTCTTTTCTATTTTATTTTATTTCTGTTTTACAGCTGGGGGGCTGCAGTCCAGCAGTCCAATAGCACGGGCTGCCCCTGCAATAGCATGAACCACCCCTGGCCCTGAGTAGAATAAACAATCAATGAGAAAGACTTGTATTTGTTTAACATTGGCAGAGTTCCAGAGTTGTGTGTCTTATCTCATCTAAGTGATCTACTTGTTTGCTTTCAGATCTGTTGTTGGATCTGTATTTCACAGACTAATGTGTGTTAGTAAGCACTAAAGGACAGCCCCCTCCCCCACCAAAAAAACATGCTCTGGCCTTCATGGCAGTTGGTATTCATTTGAAGAGAAAATCTTGAGCCAGGTACTTAAAAGTTAGCAGCATGTCAGCACTTGGGCATAGCTAAATACAGTAATGCAAATTACAAAGCTGCAGTACAATGGCTGCTTAAGACATATCTGAGTTGAAGTCTGCCTGTAGTAACTATCTTTTTAGCAAATTTGGTAAGAAAAAGTACATTCTTCTTATCAGAATGTTACTGTGGGATATCCAAGATGGTAGCAGCAGTGTAAGTAGCTAAAAATGGCTGTGTTCAGTGAACTAGCAAAAGCCTTCAAACTATTATAAGTTGCTTAACAGTCTATGATGTGCAGAATACTGTCACTTATAAGGAAGTTTGGGATATTTGTTATGGGTTGGATTAAAAGTAGACTTGATGTGCACCCATTAACTATGCTAATATGTGAAAAAGAAAGCAGCTTGTTAAACAAAAACAAAGCTACAGTAGTTAGATGATGGCAACATTTTTTTCTGGGTTTTTTCTGTTTTTGTATCTATCATCTGGTGGTAACATTAAATCACTGAGAGGTTTTTAGTTATTTTCTCTACTTGGAGAAATGGGGGAGCTAATGCACAATATGTGTTCTAATTATGCTACTTAGAATTTACAATTAAGGTATTTTCTGTTGTATTATGCCATTTTTTATTTTTAAGCTAGACACTGTGGATGCAAATGTAGACATGCTGCAGTAGAAGCTCTGACCAAATTGCAGCCCTTGGTCTATTTTTTGGGTGAATGTCCTGCTGCAGTTTCAATAATTCCTGTCTTATATTTGCAGAGTGTTTAGTTCATATGCTTTTGGTCATCCAGTCTTTATGGATTGTAATGATTATAATGCTAGAATGATAAATATGTTAAGTGCTGATAGTTATGGACAGGTATCTTTGAATGAAGTCCACAAGGCTCATCAAAGAATTAAGAGCTATATTAATGATTTATTTACCAATGCCAGATGAGCATTGAGTTATACAACTATTTGACTATGCCAGCACCTCTAATTCCGGTAATATTTGGCACTCCTGAAATCCATAAAGGCATCCACTGCCCCCCCCTTACATCCTATAGTTGACAGTAGGAATTCTATCACCTATGCTAGCGCGACATTTATACATAACATCTGGAAGACATTTCTAGTAAATGAACATCAGATTTGTAAAGACTCGTGGTCTTTCCTTGAGAATATTAATAAGCTTTATTTCATAGTGGATTTCACTTTTCTAACTATTGATGTAAAAACCTATACACGGTTATCCCTCATGAGTTGGGAATAGATTGGGTTTGTGATTTGCTAAGGGAGCAAGTAGTTTGGAGGTTTATTTAACCCAAGAACTCTTGGATGTAATACTTTCCAACAATGTCTTTCTCTTTGAAAGGAAATATTTTTTGCAGAAGAAAGGGGTAGCTATGGGCTCCCCTTGTGGGGCTAGTTTTGTTAACCTTGTAATGGCATACTGGGAGCATGAATTTCTATTTAAACATGGTCAATACTATGACAAAATTTACTATTATACACATTACCTGGATGATATGTTTATCATCTTTAAAGGAGATTATGATGTAGCCTTGATCCTTCAATTTCTTAATAGTACCACACAATTTTTGGTTTTCACACACACATACCATACTGATAGAATTCCCGACCTTGATGTAGATTTAGTTAAGGCTAGAGTAAACCGGAGATATATTGCAAAAGTGTTAGGAGAGATATGTATTCTAACCCTGGGATTTAATAAACTCCATGCAGGAATAATGCTATTCCTGCACAGAGTGGTTCATGTCCATGTAGCCCCAGCAGCGCACCCTGCATATTCATGAAGGTGCACTGCTGTTTAAGCTACATGGACATGAACCACGAACAAGTGCAGGGAGGCATGTTCAAGTAGTGCATGGACATTGAACACACTCCCTGCACTAAGAAAGTGCTGTACAGCACTTTCTAATCATAAACTCCAAACAGAAAAATAAAACCAGTAAAACGAAAAAAAAAAATATATGACTGCAGTCCAAATGTCATATGCGTTCTTACAAAACTTGTTTTACTTGTTTAGCTTTCATGTGCAGACACTCTCCGCTTCAGACAAAGTTACAAAACAATATTTTGCAGTTTATATAGTCACATACACATTGATTCATTAAACAATTAAAGCCAATTAATTTGAATTGAATCAAATTTCACAATTTATACATATATATATACTAAAATAAAAAAATCAATCAATAATCAATGTTACATAATTTTTTACTACACTTCTATATAATAATACCAACACCATACTATAAATTTGAAATACATAAAATGTTTGTTCACAAAAATAATTTTTAATTCTATTTGGTTTTCATATACTTTTTTTAAAAATTCTTTGTTTATCTATATATATTAAAAATATGGGCTTAAAAAGTTTTCCTCCTATTTTTTTGTTTATAAAACAGGTTCAATTATAGATTGCATAATTTATGCAATAACTAAATATTTGGGTCTACCTTGGCCTTAATTTTAATTTAACAGATATTTTTAATCGAGGTCTTCTCTTGAGACCGGGTGGTGGACTGCATTGGTTTTAAGTTGCCATAATAGTTCTTGTTCCTCTAGCAACAAGTTCCAAGGGCCCCCCTCTTCTTTTTTTTTGTGCTGAACCACCAAGAAATAAAAATTTATGGTCATATGCATTATACTATGTCTTGCTAAAGCATTAAAGGTGTTATTCTTGGTAATAGCATATAAATGTTACGTATATGCGTTATGTAAAATGACCTCAGTTTTTTGCCAAAATAGAAGCGCACATGATTGGCATAAAGTACCTTTCTCCTTTAATGTAAAAAGTGGAACCAGTTTGAATATATTTACAATAATAATAATAGCCATTTAAACACATTGTTTTTTTGTTAAATGCTGTTGTAGGGGTAGGATTCAATAAGTTTTAAGACATGGTGTTCTTTTTTGAATACAATTCTTGGTTTCCAACTTTACTTTACAGTGTGACTGGTCTGTGTGATTAATTCCCAATTTATATTTAAAACATTTTTAAATTCAAAAATATGTTGATTAAATTGGGTAATCATACATGTTCTATAATTAATAATATCTTGGTTGTCAGCCATCAAACTTGGTTGTTCATGAATGGATTGACTCCCTATATCATGTGTTAATGTCACAGTGTTATGATGAATTAATAAAGGTGGGAGTAAACCATTATGACGTTTTAATTTAATTTCATTAATCAAGTTGTTAATGAGTTTACTTGGGTATCCTCTATTAAGGAACATCTGCTTAAGCAATTCACATTCTTTGTTGAACAAATAATCTTCTGAGCACATTCTTGTAGCCCTCACCAATTGTCCTTTCACAATACCTCTTTTCTGTGTGTACGGATGGTTACTAGTAAAATGTAATAGTGAATTACTGTATAGTTTTTTTCTATATATACTAGTAACAAAACATTTTTTAACAGAATCTTTACCAATTGAGATATCTAGAAAGTTAATTAGTTCCTTTTCTAAAACAAAAGAAAATTCTAGAAAAGAAGTGAAAGAATTCATGTTATACATCAATGTATTAATTTGTTCTTCATTTCCTTTTACTATCATAAAAATGTCGTCCTGGTATCGGCATTACGCATCGACTATTGTTATACCATTAAAAGTAGTATCATTGAATAAATAAGTTCTTTCCCAGAACGCCATAACGGAATTGGCGAACGTACCACCACAGGGGGAGCCCATCGCTACCCCTGTTTTAATCTTGTCTTTGAACAAGAAATAATTATTGTTCAACACCAGTTCTAATAATGCAATTATTAAATCAATCTCAGAACCATTGATGCATTTAAGCAAAAGCAGGTCCCTGACCCATTCAATGCCTGTATCCTGCGGGATAACTGTGTACAAATTTGTAACATCAGCTGTTACAAACTTGTAATCATCATGGAAGGGAATTGAATTAAGATTTTTTAAGACGTGCCATGAATCGATACAAATCTGTGCTTCAGTTTTTAAAATACTTTTTAGTTTATTATCGACCCATTTGGCGCAGGCATATGTTATCGATTGCCTGCCGTCAATAATGGGTCTAAAAGTAGGATTAGACAAACCCTTATGAAGTTTGGGAACTCCAAACATTATAGGCACACGGGGGGCTACCATGTCAAGATAATGGTATAAGTCTGAGGTGAGGCTCCCATCTATAAACATGTCATTCAGGGTGTTCTTGATTTTGTAAAAAGCTTGGTTAAGCTCATTTCTAGATATGACTTCATAGTTAACGGAGGCTAACATTAGTTGCATACGTCTATCATACTCTGCCTCATACATTAAGACTGCACCCCCACCTTTATCGGGTTTCATAACCCTAATCTGATGGCTTTTCACTGTTTGTATCATATGTTTAAGATGCATGTCACCTTCCTGGAAATTTTTACATTTGTTATACAATCCCCTAAAATGCATTTCGGAAACCTTTTCAAAGGCTGCTATATGAGTGTTGAGTGGAGGGTTATATGTACTAGGCACCCTTTCGTCATTTAAAATAACAGCATTGTCCCTAAACATAGTGTTTAGATTCAATTTTCGAGTGTAGAGTTTAAGGTCACATAATATGCGTGCTAAATTTAAATTACTAGGCAAAGCAAAGTTAAAGCCTTTTGCTAACAAGTCAATAAATTCATGTTCAGGTGAAAAAGCAGTATAATTATAAACCTTAAAGTCTCTACTGGTGTTGTAAACAATTATAGGCATACCATGTAAAAAGTCTATCATTTCTTGCGGCGGTTGTAGAATTTCCTGTTCTGGGTTTTCTTGTTGTTCTTGAACGAGTTGGAATTCCGGTAGTTCCGCTGTTGATGAAAACCGGTTCTGTTGTTGTTGTTTTCATGGATTCTTTCACTTCTTCTAGGTGTGTTTCTCCATTATGTGATTGGGAATCCACTGAAAGTGGAGGAAACTCATCAAGATCAATGTCCAAACTCTGATCGTTGTTATTATTAGAGTTAAAATTTGAGTTTGAACGTGATGCCGCTTGGGACTGTGCCATTGTGTTATACAAAAGGGGAGGGTCGGGATATGCCAAGTTCTTGTTGTAAGCTAATTTATCCCTATTAAGTTTGCGCTTCTTTGTTTCGTTAATTTTGTTCAACAATGAATTGATACTAATAAAAATACGCCCAAAGTCATATTCATAACTGTGAAAGTCTCTATCATCTTTAATCTCTTTTTCCAATATCTCGAGTTGTGTCTTCAAATCGACCATTTGGTTGTTATATGCTCCAATAAGCAGTTCCAAAAAGTTGAGTCCTTGCTGGTTAAAGAACTGAATTAGCTGCTTGTGGAAGTCGGAATCTTTTATGACTCGAGAATACTTCCACCTGCCTTCCCCTCGATGTACAATGCCTTGAATTATACATTCACGACTGTATATTGTTTCCACTTGTAATTTCTTATATTTTAAAAGAACCATGTGAAACAATATTACTACCATTTGTTCGGCATTACTAGTTTGAATATTGTTGTTGTGAAATATATTGTCAGGTGCTTTAATAAAGTCGATTAACAAAGGGGTTTTGTTAATGGACATATAAGTTCTTGAATTAGGTAAAATATTACCTCCATTTAAGTTAGATTCATTCCTTATCGGTTGAGCATTAGGTATATTGTCCGTTGAATTACAAGATATATTCAGTTGCTCAACACCGTTATCATCTGGTGTAGACCTCAAAATTAGTGGGGTCTGTTGGAAACTGACTCCTGTTCTCGGCCGAACTGCCGGTGCTGTCTCAGGAAACCGGGTGTTAAATTGGGTTGCCAAATCGTCCACACGTTGTGTGAGACGCTGTATTAAAGCCGTTAAATTACCATCTAATCTGCTATCTTCATTAGCAGGCGACCCAGAATCGGTGTTGGATAGGAACGTAACCAGGGGCTGCGATGGTTGGATGCCGCTATTATTAGCCATAAACTCCAAACAGAAAAATAAAACCAGTAAAACGAAAAAAAATATAACGGTACCAACTGCAGTCCAAATGTACGTTCTTACAAAACTTGTTTACTTTGTTAGCGCTTTCATGCAGACACTCTCCGCACTTCTTCAGACAAAGTTACAAACGTATATTGCAGTTTATATAGTCACATAAACAATTGATTCATTAAACAATTAAAGCCAATTAATTTGATGTGAATCAAATTTCACGATTTTAACATATACAATACTAAAATCCGTTTAAAAGAATCAATGTTCAAAGCAGTTTTTACATACACAGTACTAACATTCTATACAAATACCAACACCATACTATAATCATGATATGGCATAATATTAGAGACTTTCTCTAATATGATGCCAGTAATGATCATTCCAGTGTCCACTGATACTGACATACATACAGGAGCAGGAAAGCAATGCAGGGTGTGTGTGTGACAAGTTCTGTGACACACCCCCTGCATTGTAAAAGTGCTGTACAACACCTTGCAACCTGCTAAAGCAGGAAATGTGTACAAAGGCTCAAATAATGGGGGATAAAGCCCTGAAAATAGAGACATCTTACATATTTCCCTCACAGACTTAGAAAGCTTATAGAAAACAGGTCATTCATTAGCATGAATTTCAGAAGGATAGAAGTCTGAAAGCAAATGTATGCCAGCATTCCCTGACAGCAGTCCATGTGGACAAAGGCACAAATAATGAGGGGACAAAACACTAAAAATAGGGACACCACTCAGATATTGCCCTCACACATTTAGTAAAGTGGATAGAAAACAGGATATGTATTAGCATGAACATGTGAAGGACAGAACCCTGAAAGCCAAATGTATGCCATTATTTCCTGACTCCAGTCCTCACACTGAATTGTCAGAACACCATAATACTCACTATATACCATAATAATATAATAATAATATTGTATTTTTTTCTAGGCTAAGGAATGTTTAAGCATAGCTAAGCAGGTGTGCGCATTGTGGCCCTCAGCTTACCATAGCTTAAACATTCCATAGGAGATGAATACAAATATACAGCTTTAATTCCCAAGCAGAGATAGGGTAGTGGCTAGAGTCCCGGCTTTACATGCAGGTGTTCATGGTTTGAGTACCAAAATAGGCAAGTTATTTTTATATGGGAAAGCAGTGTTGAAATAATTTTTTTAAAACTTAAATTATGTAGTAACTGTTTTTTCTCAACCAGGGTAGTGTAGCTGGTGTAAAATGTAAGTGTGCATGCATATAACATGTAAACCCCCCCATGTATAGACAAGTGTCCCATACAGTATCATTACATACCTTGCCAATGTAAGGAAAGCACATAGAGGGATGTCATGTAAAGTAAATCATATACACTTAATAAATGAAGTCAGTATTCTGATATATAAAAAAATTAAAAATAAACAAAATAAATTAATTAATTAAAACTGAGCAATGATTAGCAATGCTCAGCTATACTTAGCAGGTGTAACCATTGCTAAGACATGAATACTTAGCAGCAGGTAGCTCAGCTAAGTGGATTTGCGCACTGTTAAACAGTGCTCAACAACTTCTCCTTTAAGCAGTGTTAAAACCAGCTTAGCAGGTTTGTGCACTGCTTAGTGGAACTTAACATTTTCAAAATGGTCCAATGACAGCAAAGGATGGGAATATCACACTATTTAAACAGCGCAGTCTGGAATACAGCTATAATTTGTTATAGTTCATCTGTGCAGATACAATGGCTGTTGTAGGAGAGGGAGTGCACTTTTGGGTGCAACACTGGAGCATGCAGGAGTCCTGGGTCATGGCTGGACTCCTAGTAAAATCCCATGAGGAGAGACTGCTGCAGGGCCAGTACCAGGGCTTCCAATACAAAGCAGAGGCCTGGGAATGTCTAGCACGTGATCTCACCAGTGCTACTGGCATCCCCCGGACTGGTGAGCAGGTACGGCACCACTATGCCAACCTAAAGAGTAGGAAGGGGGCACTCTTGGACCAGTGGATTCAAGATGGATAGGACTGGAATGCTCCAGTAGTGTGCAAGTATCACTATCAAGTAGTTAGCCTGAGAATGTGATAGACAGATATGCATAATGTTTGTTCTTCACTGCAGCAGAGAGGGCTATGAACATTGAAACCCATGGTGATAGAATGCTTAGGCTGCGCCGCCAGGCTGGTGAGTACAAATCTATTTTTCAGTATATTGTTCAAATAGCTAAGAAGGAGTACACTGCTTACTGCTAGTAGGTATACTGTTATTGTGTGAACTGAATAAATAAAAACGTTTGACTGACTAATATTGATGTACAATAAAGACCTTTACAAAAAGCTGTTGTGTTTATTCTGGTATGTTGTTGTAGACATATATAGAATGTATACAGGTTCTTCACAGCAAATATAGCTGTGACAGCATACATTAACTGAGGTTCAACTGTGAAGAAACTGTTAAGAGAAACTGTAGATGGTGTAGCTGTAAAACAATGTATACATTAAATGTGAAATATATGCTGCACTAAGTTCTGAACCCTGAATACTAATATGTAAAGTTTCAAAGTGTGTTCCATGCAGCATTACCTTGTGTTAACATTTGCTTTCCAGACTGTAGTAATCCAAAGGAGTAATGCAGAGTATAATAACTATCTGTCATGCATGCATCACAGGATTACAAGTTCAGACTGTCTAACCAAGAGACTATTAGGCAGAAACCAGTGAAAAAAGAAACAGCAGTTCCCAAGTAGCTCATTGTAATGAGATATAGCTTACTTGTTAATTTTGAAAACCCAGACACGGTTCAAATCCAGGGAGTGGTACTACAATGTGTGAAAATCTACACACAAGGAATCAGGAATAAATGTAAAAGCAGTCAGGTAGTGTCATTAGATATTTTCTCCACAGGTTTTACAGGTAAGGAAATGTTGCCAGTAGCTGTATGAAGGATATACTAATAAACTGTGTGCAACTGTTCAATTGCCCCACCACATGCCTGCAAATGACAGCAGGGTATGTACATACAATATGCACTGTTCCCGAATCATACCTGTCAAATGTACAGATATTCACTGAATGTCCAGATATTTGGCTCAGAATTTTGGTCTGTTTTACATAAAGTAGTGGTGTCATAGCAAATCAGTGACAAATCATTATAGACTGAACTTAGAAAATAATGATAGACATACAAGTGTCAGATGTCATATCCTTCATAAAAGCCATACAAATGCAAAACCTGCTATTTTACCAGCTTTCTAAGTTTGTAAGAGCAGTATCTAAAAATTGTCCATATTTATGGGCCTTTGTCCCACTCTTATGTATGGCTTTGTCCAGATGTCATGCTCTAAGAGATTGAGAGGTGTGTTCCCGATACATGTCCCTCAAGTGTCACGCTATCATGGCTAGTGGTCACTGCTGCAAATAATCCTGGACACAGATAGGAAACCAGTTGATGTATACCAGTAGCACACTCACATAACAGCAATTCAGGCTACCCCTCCTGTGACAGATATGTAACCCTGACATGTATGAGTCCTCTCTAGTCATGTACTCAGAGTTGTCACAGTTTGCCTCATACCATTCCAGGCTGACAGTCTAATAGGTATGTTTGTACTACAAAAGCTATGGGCCATAGCTAGATGTAAAGTGAGGGCAGACCCAAAGAGTATTGAGCAGTACTGTTGTGGAAAATAGAAGCATAAACAGCTGTTAATACATTTTGACTCTCCCGCCCCCCGCCCCTCATCTGCATCAATAATTATTACTCATATACTATGGGTATGTTGTGCTCCAAGCCTAATGTTGGGACTTGTGTTATATTATTGTTAATATGTTTGATTGCTTGCATGTTAACATACCTTGCTCAAGTACCATTTTGGTGGCCTGTTGTCGTCAATGTTACTGGCATGCTGTTACGATGCATGCTGTTGTTCCATTTATGCATATCTTCTGTTTGCTATGCAACTGTTTCAAATCTGTTTTATGGGGTTAATTGGAACACTCACACAAGCCAGTATAACTAATCTTGAAATGTGTTGTTCATGACTAACCAACATATTTTGGAAAAGTTCAAAACCATAGCGCATTTGGGAAGGCATATACCAGTGTCTATGCCTGTCCCACCTCATCTAACCATGGCACTGGGCCAAAGCATGTCTGGGACCCAAATCAGATCTCCCTTGTTCGCTGATCCTGTACCTCCTTTGGGTGGAACAGCCTCAGGGGATGGGGCCCATTTCCCCCCTGATAGCGGGCACAGACAGGAGCTTGTCACCCACAGTCAGGTCCAAGGCTTGGTGTGCAACATTCTTTGATCTGAGTTCAGAGAGCAGCTACGCCAGACTGAGGGCCGTGTGGTGCACTTCGAGGGGCAGACCACCACTCCTGTCCAGCCCACAGCACAGCCACCTTTGGGACCATGAAGATGCAGTGGTGACTACCCATGGTTGGGGATCTCAGTCCCACTATAACCATATGGGGCCCATGGGGTTCAGATTCCCAACCACCCTCCCCGTCAAATGTGTTTAACCCCCTCATATGTCATATATCACCCCTGTCTGCTGCCTTGTCTGTCTTATGTGTTTCTACCCAACCTACATCCCCAGACGTACCTACAATCCTTCCAAAACATCCCATCCTCACCTTAAAAAAAAAAGAAAAGGGCATCTGTCCCAAAAAAAATATTGCCCCATACATAGCCGTCCAGTTCACACGTGTCCACTGGGCACATGTACTCCAGTCCAATTGGCTTGACAACACATTTCTGTTGTCCTCACCCCTCTTTCTGGGATTTGAGTGTCCAAGTTCATCTTCAAATTCTGTCCAAATGCACAGTTGTTGCTGTATAATAAATGGACAGATATTGACCTTCCATACACCCGTCCTGCACATCCCTAGCTATCTTTCATATTGTTTTTCCCTCTGAGTGCCCCTTTTTCAAAACTTTCCTATCACCCCTTTTTCTTTTCTTTTAAAGGAATTATCGCAGGTGCAAGCAGCATAACTGGGAGTAAGTGAGTTTGAGCAATGCTAAGTGAAGCCAACACAGCTTAAGCATCTCTATGGTTAACTGTGTGTTGGCATCATGTAGCATCACCAAACCCACAGAAACCCACTTAAACCCACTTAAAACTGCTTTAATCACTCTATCTCCATCAACCACTGTTCTGTCTAGCAACAAAATAATCAGCCCTGACAAGTCTCAAAACCAGGGCATGGTACAACATACTCAGAGGACTCTACCACTACATCATTTGAGCTGTAAGGACTTCTGATGCTTTTTCAAACATATCATGCAGTAGATTCATTCAACAGTCGGGAAAAGATTCTGTAGAATCAGTCAGGTTTTGTATATATACATATACACATGTATATATGTATGGAGATGCATATATATGGAAAAATATATACATAATATATATAGAGATATACCTATAATATCTATATATATATATATATATATATATATATATATATATATATATATATATATATATATTTATTTGTATCTATATATGCACACACACACACACATATATATATATATATATAGTACATGTATGTATCTATATATGCACACACACACACATATATATGCTCATACCATACCTCTCAACCTCTTAGTGCTAGAAATCTAGCAAAGGCTGTCAAAATGATGGGACAATAGGCCAAAACAAGGGACCTATTTTAAATATTTCTCTTATCAATGGATAAAGTTGCTATAGTAACAGGGTTTGTTTCAGCATATATATTCTGAAGGTTGTGAGGTCTGAAACTGAAATGTATGTCATCATTTACTGACAGAAATCCTCAGATCACAGTGATTTACCAGAGAAATAAAAATAATGAATCTGTGAAACAGACCAGAAATATGAGCAATAAACCTGGACATTCTGAAACAATCTGGCCAGTTAAGAGGTATGCTCAGAGCCCCTTAATGCAATGAATCTGGACCAAGCCTGACAAGGTGGGTGGAGAATGAGCTCTGTCATTGTCCATGTTGGAGTGAATGACCTGAGATGTACCTCCTGGACTACATGAAAAGAGACATGGATGATCTCTCTGACCATGTGGCCCAGGCAGGTATAACACTAGCCCTGAGTAGCATCCTGTCATTGCCCAGAATGATGCCACAGTACAAGAGCAAAATGATTCACTTCAACAATTGGCTAAGATTCTGGTGTCTTTCCAAGGGAATCCAGTATCTGTCTGCCTGGGACGACATAATCGACAGGCCATGATGTTTTGTCTGTCACCACTGGGATTCTGGATACTGGCTAAGGCTCTTGCTGCCCCAGATTCTTGATACAGGCAAGGCTCAAACGTCAAATTCATTACCATAGTAGACATAAACAAGCAAAATCTAAGGGTAATTCTACTTCAATGCTGGAAGTCTAATCCTCAATATGCACACTCGAGGCTCTCCATAAGATGGAGAAAATCGACATCTGTGCAGTGACAGAGACCTGGTTTAAGGCTCCAGTAAGCACCCCTGCATTACCAGGCTACAATTCTTACCACACCTTTCGGCCACCCAACCCAGACCGAAATACTAAATGAGGAGGCGTGTCCATATTCATAAAGGATATCCACACCTCCAGGCTAGTTGTTCAACATAATGCCTCTGAAATTATCTAAGTACAATTACCACTGGGCAAGACTGCATTTCAGGTTGTAGCATGTTACAGATCCTCCGCCATGCCCCAGGATGCCCACTCCATGTTTCTCGATATACTGGATAATATTGAGATACAGCCCAATACCCCCTACTTTTGGGAGATTTCAACTACCCCTCCATCAACTGAGAAAACTACTCATGTATTAACTCATTTGCCCAACATTTTCTGGAATTCATCAATTCCAATGGCCTGGACAAGCTTGTGCATTCCCCTACCAGGGGTAGCAACATCCTGGCCTGGTCATTACCAATATGGGTAATAGATGCTCCATGCCAAAGGTCAACTCCTCGCTTGTCAGGTCCGACCCCAAGCTAATCACCCTAGACTTCCATATCCCAACCCCCCCCCCCCAATAAGGAAACCACAGTAAAAAAAATTCTCCAAAGCTAACTTCATGCTTCTTAAGTCAGAAGTGGCAAACTTCATTACACCCACACAGATGGAAAATAGTGTCATGATTGCTGAATCATATACAAATGCACTGTATAAGCACATACACGAGTGCATGGACCATGCCATCCACAACAGAACCAAGACGCTATCCTCCAGAAAAGGAAGCCAATCTGGTGGTCCCCTGCGATACACAAGCTGTACAACAGAAGGAAGAAATGGTTGCAGAAAAGAGAAAAATCCCATGACTGCAGGAACTCCCTGGTCAGCCTCAGCATGAAGGTGAGATCCCTCATAAAATCCTCCAAAGCTAATTACATAATTAAAATCACCTTGGATTCTAAAGACAACCACAAAGCCTTCTACAGCTATGTCAAGAATCTCAATGGCAACACTCCGATCTGCTCTGAACTACAGCACAATGGCACTACATTTACTGAACCAACTGGTATTGCCAACATTCTGGCAGACAGGTTCAGTGCTAACTTCACCCCTCCACCCCCCCAAAGGGCTCATCCCCATACCGGATGATTGCAAATCCTCTGAAATCACAGCCGCACAGATGAAGACCACACTCTCTAAAGCCAAGAACACAGCATCTATGAGACCGGACAACATCTCAGGCTGCATTCTGCTTGAACTACAGAATGACTTGCCACCCCATCTAAGTACCATGTGCAACCATAGGCTCACTTCAGGCTTTTTGCTTAAGGAGTGGCACGCAGTGACAGTTATCCCACTCCACAAATGGGGTGCCACCACAGACCCTGGGAACTACCGCCCCATTAGCATGATGAGCCTGGTCTGCAAGGCCATGGAATGCATCCTCCTAGACCTTATAAACAAAGACATAGATAACCTCCAAACTCTGGACCCCACTAAGTTTGGGTTTGTAAAGTGTAGATCATACCTCCTAAACCTGATTGACTTCTTTGAAACAGCCACTAGAGCAGTACACAAGGGTAAGGTTGTACACACTGCTTATCTTGACCTTGCCAAGGCTTTTGACACATCCCCCACTCTGGTATTATAGATAAACTCACTGGACTAGGCATAAATCCCTATGTCACAAGATTGGTGGCTAAATGGCTCACTAACAGAACCCACACAGTGAAAGTAGCCAACTCCAAATCCAACTTCAGACCAGTGACAAGCAGAGTACCACAGGGTTCGGTCCTGGGTCCTCTCCTGTTTGGTATCTACTTCTCTGAAGTCCAGGCAAATACAGCTGGTCTCTGGTTCATGAAATTCACAGATGACTGCATACTAGGAACCATAATTGATTCACCTAATGATGTGGACATTCTACAAAGAGGCCTCACTGAGACTGATGCTTGGTGTCAAAGTCATGGCCTAAAGCTCAATGCCAAGAAGTGCATTGTCATCCCCTTTGGGAAAAATACCATACCCATGAACTATCACATAGGCAGTAGCCTACTAAATACTGAAAGTGTGATAAAAGACCTTGGGACACAGGTGGATAGTAGTCTCTCATTTGATAATCACATCACCACAGTAGTCAGGAAATCCTTCTACATGGCACACCTCATCACAAAGGGGTTCTGCTCCAGAAAAAGAGACAGCATAATTACTCTCTACTCATCCCTTATTAGACCCATCATAGAGTACAATGTCCAGTTTGGCATGTACCTCACAAGACATCTGCAATAGCTGGAATGGCCACAGAAATACCTCACTAAGAGGATTACTGGACTCAAACAGATGTCATACACTGACCATCTAACCCAGACCTGATGGACATGCTACACTTAAAGAAATCCCATTCTCTCTGAGCCACATGCTCCAGGGACCTAAACCTTGTCACCACAATAAACAGAACATGCTGGAGGGATAGATTCCTGTCCCAGAGACTTCCCCTGCTCTGGAATAGGCTGCCCATTCATGTCAAGCAAAGCTCCTCATTAGCCCTCTTTAAGAGAAATCTTGACAATTGGATGGGTAATAGGAAATTCACCCTGGGAAAGACTATTGTGGCTCTGCTCAACAGGGTCACAGGAAAATAATTATCTTGGGTGGCGAAAGCTAGGGAACTCATTTTGCTAAGCTTGTATCGGCCCTGGGGCTGATAGCCTAGTACGTGCCTATGAACCTATGAGAAAGGCATGAAAATAGGGACATATCTGAAATACTGGAGTAGATAAGCTGACACAGTTGCTCCTGTTTGTTCTAACATAAATTGACTGAAATAGCACAAGTCCAACACTCAATTTCTTCTCATTAGTTAGTGACTTAGATCCTCACATCATCCCACTGATGTGTCAGAAATACACAACACTTATGGGGCCAGACAACAGTACATCCTACAAATATCTGGACATAACATCACATTAGGGAAATTACACTGAGCTGCTAAGCATGTCACCAAGCACCGTCCAACCTAGATTCAGATTGACACAACACCAACCAAAATCCGCTATGGGGAATTACACATGTATTTGCCAATATATCAGGCACTACAAGGATGTAACAGCACTGAAAATCAGACACCAGTGTAAAAGTGCAAACCCATAACCAATTTTACCACAGTCACAGTGACATACCAGTAAGCCAAATGAACAGTAGAGTATAAGAACTGTGCGAACAAAAACATTGTTTGTCCCTCACACACACTACCCCTACATATGCTGGCCCAATTCACAGTGTAGTATGAGTCCTGACCATGGTATGGGACATTTCTTAGTCTACTCTAACAAACATACAGCCGATAGACCACCAGAAACTGGAGCAGCATGCACAGTCAGATAGAAAAGGAGCCATATCTACCTCCCTCCCTACACAGACCAAATAACATTTAAACACTACACTACTACACAGAAATACACAGACCTTTCAACTGTACAGAGTCCCACAGGATGCCCAGGCTTTCTCCTCATATATAAGGCCTCTTCCACATAACATGTCTGGTATTCTGATACATCACTGGGATGCTATCAGGAACGAAGGCACTAAATAATGATATACCATACCTATCAACCTCTTACTGCATGACATCTGGACAAAGCCTGACATACTTGGGGACAGAGGCCCAAAAACAGGGGTATAGTTGAAATATTGCTGTCATAAACTGAGGAAGTTGCTGGTGTAACAGGGTTTGTTGTGACATATCTTTTCTGAGGGATATAAAGTCAGAAACACAAATAGATGTTACCATTTACTGACTGTAATCCCCAGAGTATGCTACTGACAAAGACAAAATATGTCTGAGAAACACACCAAACATAAAAGTCTAAACTCTGGCCATTCTGTGGATATCCCTACAGTTGACAGTTATGTCAATCACATAACACTGTCAGACTTAAAGTCATGCAGAATATCCATGTCCACACAAACCCTGTTAAACTAGAATTAATCCAACTGTATAACAGCAATACTTGCATTCTGTCTCTATGTCTGGAACATTCTCCTCCATTTTGTTGGGCTGCTTCCATAGTTCTCATTGTAAGCGGTATTTCCAACTACCCTCTGTGATGCTGTTGTTCACACACCTCCATGAAGTCCTTCTCACAGGCAAGGAAAAGGGGCAATGCCCACATAAAGTAGTCAATTATAGGAATGTATTGCCATACCATTGGCTATAGGAATAACAGTACAGCCATTCTGTATGCAATTAGCAAGTGGGGGACACTAGTTGGATCACAGGCCATCAGCTGCTCATGAGCATTACCTACAAAAAGCAAGCTGCTGTCTATGCAAAACAGATGTATAGCCTGCATCTTGGAGAGAGACAGATATAAAATAAACAAACAAGCCAACAGAAATCAGAATCAAACCAACTATACTTGGAAAAAAAAAGTATGTCAAACAAGTAAGTATGTAATGGAATGCAGTAGGGGGTATGTAATAATGGGAAATAGGAAGTTCAACAAATATGTCTCAACAAGGCTTGCTGTACTGATATATTGCTGATCAGAACCTATGGCCATAGCATCTGGGTCTGTCTGCAGTAACATAGATCACAGCTCAGGCCCCTGAGTCACCCCAAGAAAGGATGTCTCACATATGACTACTACTGGATTGTGTGTTGAAAAATACTGACTGTGTCACTGCTAGGCCAGCTACTGGGATGTCATAGATATCCATATGTTACTTGTGAATACAATTATGATATACATGTTTGTCTCAGAAATGTGAGAGACCTATACAGGGTATTTGCATAGTAAACTACTGTTGCAGATGTGTGTTGAACTGCATGTGATATACTGAGCTCATACCATTCAACTGTCCAGTGTTATGCCCACTGACCATTTGTGTGCCTCATATTTGTAGTCACTTACTCAGAGTTGTGTTATGTCTGGGAAATCATTGGCAAATCTGTGAAGACTGACATTACAACATCGCCTTCTTTTTCTTTTGGCTGCTCCCATTAGGGGTTGCCACAATGAATCATCGCTTTCCATTTCTTTTCATCTAGCCATTGCATCTTGCTCTGTCACACCAACCACCTGCATATCCTCTCTCACCATATCCAGAAACCTTATCTTAGGCCTTCCTCTTTTCCTCTTACCTGGCAGCTTCATCCTTACCATCCTTTTCCCAATATACTCAGCATCCCTCCTCAGCACATGTCCAAACCAATGTAATCTCGCCTCTCTGGCTTTGTCTCCAAACCGTCCAACCTGGGCAGTCCACCCTTGTCACACTCAGTGCAAGTCTTACCATCTTTAACTCTGCCACATCCAGCTCTGACTCCTGCCTTTTTGCCAATGCCACTGTCTCCAACCCATATAACATAGCTGATCTCATTACCCTCTTTTAGACCTACCTTTTCACTCTTACTGGTACTCGTCTGTCACAAATCACTCATGACACTCTTCTCCACAGTCTCCATCCTGCCTGCACTTTCTTCTTCACCTCTCCTCCACACTCATCAATACTCTGAACTGTTGATCCCAAGTATTTAAAGTCATCCAGTTTCGAAAACTCTTCTCCCTGCTCCTCACCATTCCTTTATCCTCCCGCTCATTGACCCACATATATATTCTGTCTTAGTCCTACTGACCTTCATTCCTCTCCCCTCTAGAGCATATCTCCACCTCTCCAGGGTCTCTTCAACCTGTACCCTACTATCACTACAGATCACAATGTTATCTGCAAACATCATAGTCAATGGGGACTCCTGTCTGATCCTGTCTGTCAACCTGCCCATCACCACTGCAAATAAGAAAGGGCTCAGAGCTGATCCCTGATATAATCCCACCTCCACCTTAACGCATCCGTCACTCCCACTGCAGACATCACTGCTGTCACACTACCCTTATACATATCCTGTACCACTCTTACATATTTCTCTGCCACTCCTGACTTTATTTATTTATTTATTTCCAGTTTGATGACCGGGGAGGTCCACTGGGCTCAAGGAGCTTGTTTTCAGTGGAGGCCTGGGGAGAAAAGCTCCATAATACATAGTAGAAATAGTACCAATTAAGCAAATTGTAATTATTAAATAACAAAACTAAGCAAAGTAAAACAGCAACATAGAGTAAAATGCAATACATATGTACATGTTTACAGATTGGAGAACAGTAGTACAGAGTTAAAATTGTATAGAGGTTTTAAATCATCTGTGAATGGTATAAAAGTAACATTAGTAAGAAGGCAGTAAATAAGGTTAATCCCCAAAGGGTAAGGATGAAGGAACCTTATGTGTAATGAATGTATTGATGTATTAAGCAGGTTAGGTAAGTAGAGTGCAATTGCATTTCCATTTATAGGAGAGGTAAGAATGGAGCTGGGTTTTGAAGTGTTCAAAGTTTTCAGAAATTCTTAGAGATGGAGGGAGTGAATTCCATTTTTTGGCTAAGGAAAAGGATAGGAGAAGCTGACTAGCGGGACTATTTGGTTTGTATACAGAAATTAGATTTTGCTGGACAGATCTTAGAGTTCTGTGTTGGGGTGTATAATGGTAAGATGTTTGTTAGTGCTGGGTATTTAGTTGGTTTAAAAATAAGCTTGTGAGCTGTGGTGAGTTGGAGGTAGTCAAGGTAGTTGGGAAGTTCTAGCCATTGCAGCAGGTGGAGAGGTATACAGTGGTGGGTGGAGTATTTGGATGTGGTGGTGAACTTTGAGATTTTGTTGTAACAGGTTTCCAGTTTAGAAGAGATGGAGGAAGATAGGTTGGTTAGTAGGTGAGCACCATACATCATTTAATGTAGTAAGTAGGTATTGGAGAGGGTCTGTCTTGTTGCAGGGGAGAGTAAGTGGGAGATTCTGTACAGCATGCCAAGTTTCTGATATGTTTTCTTAATATTTAGCTGAATATGGGTATACAATTTTAGGTGTTCGCCAATAGTAACCCCAAGAAGTTTAGCAAAAGGAAAAACTTCTGTAATGGAGTTGGCATGGCTGATAATATTGAAAGAGGTTTTGTTGAGGGGGAGAGATTTTGAGGGAGAGAATAGTAGGATTTTTGATTTGTTGGCATTCAGAGAAAGGTGATTTTGAAGCATCCAGTTCTCAGTAGTTGAGAAGGCTGTTTGAGTTTTTGTTTGGAGCTCAGGGAGGTTAGATGCAGAGCAAACTAAAGCAGAGTCATCTGCATATTGCACTATCTTAGTGTTAGGAATGGCTGCATGGAAATCATTAATGAAGATATTAAAGAGCATTGGGCCGAGTATGGATCCCTGGGGTACTCCAGATGAGGTAGGAAGGAAGGCTGAGGTGCCAGTTTTCCATGTCACAGCCTGAGATCTATCAGAGAGGTAACTACTGAACCAGGTAATGGTGTTTTGTGAGAGATTAAGCTTAGAAAGGTGGTTAAGGAGGTGGGTATGGGAGACTGTATTAAAAACCTTGGAGAGGTCAAGGAGGACTGTGGATACAAGTTCTCCGGAGTCATGGGTGTGGTTTACAATGTCTAGAAAAGAGAGAAGAGCAGTTATTGTACTATGGCCAGGACGGAACCCATGTTGTGTTGGGGTGAGGAGTTGGTTATTTGTAAGGAAAGGCATGAGCTGGAGGTGGGTGCATTTATCAATACCACAATGCCTCTCTAGGCACCCTGCCATATACTTTCTCTAAGTCCACAAAGACACAATGCAACTCCTTCTGACCTTCTCTGTACTTCTCCAACACTCTCAGAGCAAACATTGCATCTGTAGTGCTCTTTCCTGGCATGAAACCATACTGCTGATCACTAATCATCACCTCCCTTCTTAACCTAGCTTCCACTACTCTTTTCCATAACTTCATGCTGTGACTGATCACTGTTATCCCTCTGTAGTTACTGCAGCTCTGCACATCACCCTTTTTCTTAAAATTGGTGCACAAACACTTTTTCTACATTCCTCATGCATCCTCTCACTTTCCAAGATTTCATTAAACAATCTGGTAAAAACTTCACTGCCATTTCTCCTAAACACCTCCATGCTTCCACTGGTATGTCATCTGGACCAGCTTTTCCATTCTTTATCTTCTTCAAAGCTATCCTTACTTCCTCCTTGCTAATCCGTTGCACTTCCTGATCATACCGACATCATCCAACCTTCTCTTTCTCTCATTCTTTTCATTCATCAGCCCCTCAAAGTACTCTTTCCATCTGCTCAGCACACTCTTCTCGCTTATGAATATGTTTCCTTCATAATCCTTTTTCACCCTTATCTGCTGCACACCTTTCCTAGCTTGGTCCCTCTGTCTAGTCAATCAGTACAGGTCCTTTTCTCCATCCTTAGTGTCCAACCATTCATACAACTCTTCATATGCCTCATTCTTAGCCTTTACCACCTCTCTCTTTGCCATGCACCTCATCTCCTTATGCTCCTGTCTACTTTCTTCATCTCTCTGATAATCCCACTTCTTCTATGCCAACTTCTTTCTCTGTATGCTCTCCTGTACTTCCTCATTCCACCACCAGATCTCCTTATCCTCCTTCCTCTGTCTAGATCTCACACCAAGCACCTTTCTAGCCATCTCCCTTACTAGCTCTGCTGTAGTTACCCAGATATTCGGTAACTCCTCACTGCCACACAGTGCCTGTCTTAACTCTTCCCTGAACTCAACCTCACAACCACCCTTTTTCCGTTTCCACCATTTGATCCTTGGTGCTGCCCTCACACTCCTCCCCCTCTTCTTAATCATCAATGTCATCCCACAGACCATCATTCTATGCTGCCTAACTACACTTTCCCTTGTCACCACTTTACAGTCTGCAATCTCCTCTAAACTGGGCCTTCTGCATAGGATATAATCCACCTGTGTGCATCTTCCTCCACTCTTGTATGGCACCCTATGTTCCTCTCTCTTGTTAAAATATGTATTCACCACAGCCATGTCTATCCTTTTCACAAAATCCACTACCATCTCACCTTCTGCATTCCTTTGCTTAACACCATACCTACCCATCACTTCCTCATCCCCTCTGTCCCCTTCACCAACATGCCCATTGAAATCCACTCCAATCACCACTGTCTCTCACCCTTGGGTATAGTCATCACCACTTCATCCAACTCACTCCAAGATTTTTCTTTCTCATCCATCACACAGCCAACTTGTGGAGCATATGCTCTAACAACATTCATCATTACACCATCAATTTCCAGCTTGATAAACATCACTCTATCCGACACTCTTTTCACCTCCAAAAACACTCTTGGCATACTGTTTCTTCAGGATAAACCCTACACCATTTCTCCTCCCATCCACACCATGATAGAACAATGTGGACCCACCTGCAATACACCTGGCCTTACCCCCCCTTCCATCTGGTCTTTTGCACACAAAATATATCACCCTTTCTTCTGTCCATCATATCAGCTAGCTCTGTCCCTATACCAGTCATACTGCCAACATTAAAAGTTCCTACCCTCACTACCACACTCCTAGCCTTTCTCCTCTCTTCCTGCCATATGAGTGTCAGACAACATCTAGGGTATGTTTGTGAATGCAAAGGCTACTGTGCTATCAAATGACTTAAGTGTGTTACAGCAATATCAAAAAAGTTTCACTAATTTTGGCCATTGCCCCCCCAAACTGTCTAATCAAAGTCAACAAAAGCAAGTTTCCATGGGACATGATAACATTCCTGTCTGCATCCTACATGAACACAGGGATATGCTTCCAGCTCCATTACACACTGTATGCAAGCAAAGCCTGAGCACCAATGACATCCCATCTGCAAGGAAGATGACTCCTATCATCCCTCTATACCAACGTGAATGATGAATGGTAGTCTATGCAATGTACTGGCCCTCTTTGCAGGGAAGGAGACAGGACCAGTAGTGCAATGCAGGTTCATACTGTGCTGATAGATGACAGGGGTATGATCTGGTTGTAAGTGGTGGCTAATGATAGGCAATGTTGATGTGCTGCCTCTGCAAATAACTTTGGGAAATGTCTGAGGTCCTGTGATGTGTTTCCCTGTTTATGTCTTCCATGTGTCATGTAGCAGCAGCAAACATATATTGCAGCTGAAAATGCAGCCATCACTGATGCCATAATCCAGCACCATGGGGTGATGTTTGACTGTAGTTGTCAAAATCTGTGGGAGTGGACTGCCCTGTGGGAAGACCTTGTCCATAGAGTTAACACCTTGGCCACCATTAAACACAAAAAACGAAGAAGGCGCCCTCACAGAGTTCAGTAATCCAATGGATGCGATGTTATCCAACCATAAACGGTATCACAGATGAAGCCACTAGAATATTTAATGTTAGAACTCAATTTATTTAACAAGCACTTTCGGAAGGCTTTGTATCCTTCCTTCCTCAGACGAAACAATAAATTACAAAAATCACCTCATTAAATAGGCACGTAATTAAACAATCAGTGACATCGCAAATTAAATCAAACCCATTAAAACCTTAGATACACATAGCTACCAAGTCCTGAATGTTGTTTAAAAACATCCTATGTTATTTTCAGTTTGTAATACTATTTAATGAAATTTAATAAACTATTCTAGCTGCCAACCTACAACCATCGTATAATTATTAAACTAATGTGTTGAAACACTTAACAACTATATGTTATCGTGTATTAAGCTGTGTTTAAAGTATAATAAAAATAAAAAAAATAAAATACACCTTCATGAAAAAAGAGAGAATATACCATGAAGTTATATAAAAATGAATACACAATTCTATATACAAATCCTTAACCACGTAAAGCTATTATGACCATAATCAAAGCTTCATCTGTGATACCGTTTATGGTTGGATAACATCGCATCCATTGGATTACTGAACTCTGTGAGGGCACCTTCTTCGTTTTTTGTGTTTTTCGAGAGTTTGTGTGGCACTTTTGGATTTTAATCGTTTGTCATGGCCAGCGAGGGAAGTTCTTCTACGCAGGGTTCGTTATTTTCCCAAAACGGAGCCAACATTGGGTGTGACAAGGGAGAGATTTCAGATGTTGTGGAGGCGAACCCGGACGGCAACCTTACAACCCTTATTCAGATGCTTTTGGGCCGGATGGACATGCTGACTCAACGCATTGATAATTTGGACAGCTACGTGAAGAAAGGTAATAGCTGTCCTGACGTAATTGGTGATGCGACTATGGATGCTAATTTGGCTAACACAGGAATGTATATGCACAATAGAGGCTGCCAACAGCTGATGGGAGCACAGAATGTCACAACAGACGTTATTGACTCTTCTAGTTCGGATTTACCTAGTATTCCAGCGGGGCAAAGGTGTGCCCGAGCATCAGTCACGGACATAATACAAGGTACTGAAACAGTTTCTAACATTAATGATTCTGTACCATCTTTAACTTCCTATTTAAACAGAAAAAACTTTTTTTCTTTGGAAGTCAATGAAGGGGGCTTGGTTCGTACTGAGACACCTCTTAATTCTAACCTTAATAACATTGCAATGTTAATTGGCGAATTTGATTATAAACTGTTCAGATGTAAGAAGTTGCAGTTAGAGATTGCTTATCTAGACGAATGTCTGGATAAAAAGATCGTGCCTAAGGGGCTTAGGCAATGGCGGTTTCCTGTGGGCTTAGTAGAAGGCTCACAGTTCCACAAGCAATTATTATTTATTAAAATGTTAAATGATCATTATCTACAACAAGTCGAGGATCTCAAAATTGAATTAGCGGACATAGAGCAGCAAATTAAAATGAACCATGATTTTCTGCGTTATAAATACGATTATCTGTGTACATTTTCCAGCATAGAAGCGACTACAAATAAATTGCTGGAAAATAAGAAAAAGAAAATCATAATTCAACAATACGCAGATAATACAGCAAATCCTAAGCCACCTCAGATTGGGCAAATTAAAAATAAATTTAACATGCCCTTTTCTACTGTGAATAGGAGGGATGCCCGAACTGAAAGTAATGATATTCAACAATTAGACGTCTTTGTAGACGAAGGTGACAATAATAACGACCTCCCACAAGAATTTGACATTGACTTAGATAATAACCAGGATCAAGCTCACCAATCTAACATAGTTGGTAACAACAATAGACAACAACAGAGGAATAACAACACTAGGAACAGCATGGTGGGTGCTGAATATAATCAGGGTTTTGGGCAGGGACAAAACTCACATCAAAGGAATCTGAGATCGAACAAAAACCAAATGAACCCAAAGAACAAACAGAACCAGAGGAAGAGATGATATTACTAACTGGTCAGCCAACCATTGTTTACAGCACAGAGGGAGATTTTAAGATTTTTAATTATACTTCCCTCTGTATTAATACGGAAATGGCTGACTTCTTCTCGAAAGGTCTTACGTTTGTTCCAGATACACACATGGATTTTGTTAAGACTATTATCGACCTCAAATTATTTGTCCGTAAGCTCAACCTTTCTGCTGTAATGGGTAAAAATTCCTCTTTGGTTAACCCTTTTAGAATAGCCAGCTTATTTAACCCTCCCTTGATTAATAGTCTTTATGGATCAAATTGATTATATTAATAAATTATCCACTCATTTGGATACTGGCCCATATGAAGAGATAAGTCTAAACGAGGTAAACATAGCCTATAGTAAGATTAGGGGCACGATTGAGGACTTGTTTCTAGAAAACTTCATTGATACAGACATCTATAGCTATCTGAATGTTTTAGCACCTAGATTGTCATCTTTTTTTCGGTGCTCCAAAAATTCACAAATCGATAGATGACCCCCCATATAGACCTATAGTAGATGGTAGAGGATCTATTCTGGTAGCTTGTGCCAAATATGTAGACACAATTTTAAAACCATTTATTGAAAAAGAAAGCCAGATATGTAGAGACTCATGGAGTTTTCTTGCGGACATCAATAAGATTTTTTTTGACCCTAGTTTAGTCCTATTAACAATTGATGTGATTGAACAGAATATCATTAGCATCACAGAAACTTTATTAGAGCTTGTTTTAAAATACAACTTTTTTACTTTCAACGGTAGAATATATAGACAGACTTCGGGAGTTGCTATGGGATCTCCATGTGGGGGGGCATTTGCAAACTGTGTGATGGCCCATTGGGAGAACACATTAATATTTAACAATGTTTTGTTTAAAAAGCATGTCGCCTGGTATACTAGATACCAGGACGACATGTTTTTATTATGGAAAGGGCCTTTAGAAATGGTAACAGTTTTCATTGAAGACATAAAAACACTCACTCAATTTTTAGACTTAGGCATTCAGGGCACTTTAAACCCATTTTAAGTAAAGAGGAATTGCCCTCTCTTTCAACTCCTAATGGAGCTGCTGACAATGATACCCACATTGATGGCTCAAACTCTAACATTAGATTTTTATGTACTTTTTCTGTTGACCACCATTTTATTAGAAATATTTTACAAAATAATTGGGTGATCATTGTAGAGGACAAACATTTACACCAGCTTTTGGGTCCTTTACCAAAAATAACCTACAGAAAAGGTTTTAGTTTGAAATCCCTATTAGAAAGAAATAAGAAAATTACCTTTCAGAAGATAAAAGGGATGACCAAGTGTGGATCTTGCCATCAATGTAAGTCTATACAAGAAGGTAATAACGTCGTTATCAATAGACAGAAATACAAGATTTTAGGAAACTTCAGTTGTGCCTCTAAAGCTGTAGTTCACGTGGCTAACTGCATCAAATGTCCGGCTTTCTATATAGGAAAGACATTTATATGCAATATCTTAGAAGGACATTAATAATGCATTAGCCTGTCACATCATGGAACACCAGGAACATGTTTTTAAATTTACTGTTTTAAAACAAATCAAAGATGATCCCAAGTCAGGCCCATGGCAAATCTTATTAGAAATAGAGGAATTGTTTTGGCAGATAAGGACGGCAGCACACATTGATCCGGGCCTCAATGAATCTATTTCTTTGACCTGTATATTGAGACATCTGGCATTAAGGAGGTAGTAATAATAACAATATATTAACATTGTCAATAATATTTTCAAAGGGAGGGTTTAAGACATTATAAATGTTAATTATTTAAAGGCGTTTTTAAAATTAAAAATTAAAAATCAAAAATTAAAACATTTTTAATAACATTTATGGACATGTTTTAAAAAAATATTTGAAAAACGTTATAAATACAAGATAAAATTTGGTTTTTAACACTTAGAAAGAACTTTTTAGAGCATTCATATTTATATCAATATTATTGGATCTGATATCATATATGCATTTTTAATGCACAATCGACCTATAACGAGTAAATGTTAACAGATTAAAATCAGATATGAAATGGACACCATTATTATGGTTATCACTTTTATCAAATATATGTTTGTATTTGGATGTATTTTTATACATGTACAGCTTTGATTATGGTCATAATAGCTTTACGTGGTTAAGGATTTGTATATAGAATTGTGTATTCATTTTTATATAACTTCTTTCATGAAGGTGTATTTTATTTTATTTTATTTTTATTATACTTTAAACACAGCTTAAAACACGATAACATATAGTTGTTAATGGTTGTAGGTTGGCAGCTAGAATAGTTTATTAAATTTCATTAAATAGTATTACAAACTGAAAATAACATAGACTTGGTAGCTATGTGTATCTAAGGTTTTAATGGGTTTGATTTAATTTGTGATGTCACTGATTGGGTGATTTTGTAATTTATTAATAAATTGAGTTCTAACATTAAATATTCTAGTGGCTTCATCTGTGATACCGTTTATGGTTGGATAACATCGCATCCATTGGATTACTGAACTCTGTGATTTTAATACCTTGGCCACCATTGCCGCACATACAATCAGGTCAGGCATCGGGCAACTGACCTGATACGTCGTGTCCAGCAAAAGGCTGCTGCCATGGCCGGGGACCATACTGCTACAGGTGGGGGTTCAGCCACACAGGTCCCACTTATGGCAACAGAGTAGCTCCTTGCCAACCTTGGGGTAACCCCCACACAATAGCCAACACAAGAAACACAAGTCATGGAGGTGGGTGGCACACAGGCAACAGGCAAGGAACATCCAGGTAAGGCCACAGTGCACATCACTATAATCATGTAGCAGTCATACTGTCTTCTATAGAGTATCTAAATGCATATGGCAGTTCAAACTGCATTTGTGGGTGGGGTTTAGTAATGCACACAAGTGCACATCTATGGTGAAAGACAGCAAATTGTGTGCTATCAGAGCTTGTATCGTACATGTGCAGAAAAGTAACATTCATCTTGTACCAATGCCAAATGTGAATCTGCTGACAATACCTCTCCCCACAACTACATAGTTCCCTCTAGTCTTGATGTGGGACAGCAGCCTGAAGCTGGTGAGTATGGGATTTTCCTGTTGTGGCTCTGCAGTACCCCAGGCGTGTTAAGGTCATGCATTTGACCATGCACACAACTGTTGCTCTCAGCCATATTGCAATATCTGCATGTTCACTTGTGATGGGGTTAACTGCATTGCATCACAGTGGTCATCACAGGGGCCTATTTGCAGGAGATGTCACATATCTGTAGCATACCTCACAACCTGTCATTACAAGAAATCTGGACAAAGACTGAGAAAATGGGGGGATAAAGGGCCAAAACTAGGGACATATTTTATAAATTAGTGTTATATGGTGCATATAAATTATATAAACATACCTGTTAGAACACCAGGTATTTGTGATATACAAAAATGAGAGCACAATAAAACATTTCCAAACCCTTCCAACCTTTCATGTGACCTATAGCCTGTATAATTCAATTGTAAAACAAAAAATCTGTTAGGGGAATAATTATGACACATGAGTAGCATACAAGAAACTACATGCCTACGTGTGCACAGGCTGAAGCTAATACTGTGTTGAAGCAGCTTTCGATATAATTACAACATTACGTCTTCTTGAGTACATGCCTGCCATCAATTACAGAGACTCTTTGATTAACAGCAAATAATGGTCAGCTGTCCTACCAGGATTATCCTAACATTTACTCAGTTGCCTGCTACAGCAACAGTCATAGTTTGCATAACGCTTACGAAGCAGCAAAGGGATCTCATTTGTGAAAGGTATCAGCCCAGAGAAGGGTACATACACATTTCCACAGCATTGCTTATACCATGAACACAGTGAAGACACTCATCAAATGGTGGTGAAAATATGGGGCAATAGTGACCTTGCAAAGAACTGGACATCCCTCCAAATGTGTGTTAGAGACAAGACCCAAACTGGTCAGGGAGGCTGCCAGGAGACCTATAGCAACACTAAAGGAGTTGCAGGAATGCCTGGCAAGTACTGGTTTTGCACTACATGAGACAACAATCTCCCGTATTCTCCACATCTGGCCTATGGGGTAGGGTTGGTAGATGGATGCCTTTTCTCACACAGAACAATATCCAGGTCTGGTGAATTTCTCAAGAAAAATACATCAGGACTCCCAAAATCATGCGGGGAAATGTGTTATGGTGTAATGAGACCAAGGTTGCAGCTTTTGGCCACAATACGAAAAGGTTTGTTTGGCACAATAACAAGACTGTGCATCACCAAAAGAACACCATCCCCATGGTGAAGCATGGTGATGGCAGTGTCCTGCTTTGGGTTTGCTGTTCATAAGCTGGAAGTGGGCCTTTAGTCAAGGTGGAGGGGATAAGGAACAGTTCCAAATACCAGTCCCTTTTGGCCCAAAATCTTCATGTGTCTGCTAGAAGGCTGTAGATGGAGAGGAATTATACCGTTCCTCACAACAATGACCCAAACCATGCATCCAGATCCAAAAAAGAATGTCTTCACCAGAAAACAATCAACATTTTGGAATGGCCCAGCCACAGTCCACATCTACATCCAATAGAAAATCTATGGAGTGCCCTGAAGAGGGCTGTGCAGAAGAGATGCCCTCGCAATCTGACAGAGCTGGAGGGCTTCTGCAGGGAGAGTGTACAAATATTAAATCGAGATGTGCCATGCTGATACACACCTTCCCAAGAGGACTGACTGTTGTTATGACATCAAAAGGTGCTTTAACAAAGTATTAGTTTAAGGGTGTGCACAGTCATGCAACCAGCCTATTGTGCATATTTCAACTTCTATATGTTACCCCTAACCGATGTGTTTGTTCTTCAATTGGATTATACAAGTTATAGGTCACATTAAAGGTGGGAAAATTTATCACATGATTTCTGTGGTCTCATGTTATATATCAGACAAACCTGGCATGTTAACAGGGGTGTCTAAATTTATAATATCCACTGTAAGCTTAGAAGGTTGTTAGTGTAATTGGTTCTGTTGTAATATACATGTACTGCAGGTTTTGAAGTATGAAACTTAAAATATGTCATTAATTAGTGACACCAATCCTAGGATCATCCTAGTAATGTGTCAGACAAACACAGGATTTATGAAGAACAGGTCAGAAATATGAGCTGCACATGTAGATATTCAGCGACACTCTGCACAGTTGAGAGGTATGTTCTGTAGGAGTTGCCACTGTGCAATACAGGTGAACAGCAATTATGTGTACATGGGTGCAGTGTGTGCTACTTGAAGGCCCATCACCTGCTAACACTACTCACGTATCACAGAAGTGTATATAAGTAGTAGTAACATTAAGTGGGAAGGGCTGCACTGCATGTTGTCTACCCCCCCATAGGTGGACATGGTGGTTGTGGTCCTTCTTGCTCGGAATCTGATATCAGTGTCTCTGCAGACTCTGACAATGATGATGGTCATAGTCAGGCACAGGTGGTGTTGTCACGGGCTGAATCTGTGCCATCAGTTGGCACCCCATAGTCATCCACAATGTCCCCACACACAGTCAGAATGCCCACACATACACTGTCCTCAGCAGCCACAGATGATGGACAATTGGGTGGTGGTGGCATGGAACAGGCTAGTGTGGTGACTATGGCAGGGATGTGTGTAGACACTGGCCATAGCCAGAGTGCAGGTGAGGTTCCACACAAGTGGATGGACAGGGGTTCTCACAGGAGGACTGCTGTTCATCAAACCACTGTCATAAGTGCCAAAGCAGATGTCACCAGTCTCATGTTTCAGGCTGTCATGGATGCATAGGCATGTAGTGAACACAACACCAGACAAATGCACACGGTGTTGGATGCAACTCTTCCTGATTTACATGGAGACATGCATGACCTTGATGAGGCCACATGTCAAAATACTGAGGTCATGAATAGACGTTGGGGGTGAGACCTTGGCAATCCTTGACAGTGGCATGTCTGTGCTAGAGCATGTGATGGGAGATGGGCATCAGCCATGTGGACGCAGGTCAGCACCAACATCAGCTGAGAGTCTACGGGGCTGTGCACCTTTACAGTCCCATAGTGGCAGTGACAACACCACTACCGAAGGGATGTTGCTGCCCACATCACAATCGAGCTGGCCATGGGCACGTGGCCCTGGTCAGTCCTGTCAGGGACATGGATCCAGCAGACAGCAGTCACCATCAGGAAGCAGTACTGCATCTGGCCTCAGGCCTGGTGGTGTCAGTGAGACCCCTAGCAGGACCAGTTCCCATGTCCATGGTCAGAAATGGTGAACTGGACACCCTGCCATGTATGGTCTACAGCTGTCCAACATAACCTTGTGTAGGGCAGCCACATGGCATGACTGTGTGCATACATGCACACACACATCTGTAACACAGGCAGGTCACCTCCAGACACACACATCACCTCTGCACAGCCCATCTATAGGAAACCCCTCCAAACACACACACATGATGTCAACCATATGGTCCAGCCTAAGCCTCCGGCAAACCCACACCACACCCTGTGCATATGATGATACCTGTGCCACATCCCTGTCATCCATACCATTGATGCAGGGACCTGTTAACATGGGTCTGATGCACAGGGTGAATATAGTACAGTGTAGTTATGTAATACTGTGTAAGGTGCTGTCTGCTTGCATTTGTTATGAGTACACATAAAGGTGTATGTACCTTATTAGCCATGATGCATTAATGATGTTAGTTCCACTGACTGAATGTAGTTTGACATGCTGTATTCTGTTTGTGTTCCAGGTGTCTATGTGTCTGCAGGCTGTGGCCCTGCAGACAATACCAACATGGAGTATGGAGAGTGGAAATACATTGACCATTTCATAGCCAAAGTACAGCTTTATATGTACATTTACCAGGTGTGTATGCATGCAATAGTGTGTGAGGGACACTATTGCCAGACAGTGTGACCATGCATACATACCCCTTGTCACAGACAAGGAGCCTTCAGACATGTCACCTAAGTTTTGTGTAGTACCACAGGCTCATACATACAGATCAGGTTACTGAAGTACTGTCAGTAGGTCCCTCACAAGCTTAGGCATTAGGTTAACAGCAACAGATTTACCTGTCAGCACTTGTTGCCCTTGCCATTTCTTTCCCATACACTCAACCCTGATGTAGTTGGTGAAGTCATGCATAGTACTATGTATGACAGGTTTTTGGTATGTGTTCCTGAGTTCACAGGGTGGAACAGGGAGACAAAATGGTATATCCTTCACATAAACACAGTAAAGACTGACACAGGTGATGTGCATACAGTAACTCAAAGACAGTTGGCAGTAGATAGATTAGTAAACCTACATATCCACTTTAATGTACTATAGTGCTACATACACATGACATGCCTCACATAGATTATATGCATGGGACATAACCCACTACCTCTTACAACACAATGTTGTGAATGCCTTCATGGATGGTGAGATAACCCACCAGAAATAGCAACTGGAGTCATCTATAGCTCCTGCAAGTCTGAACAAGTTATAGGGTAACAGACATTGTATCAGCATGATGTTTCAGTCAGGTACAATATCTCATGCTAGCATGTGTGTCACTACAATAACTGTGACCTATTTGGCAACAATATCACATACATGACCATTGTTAGGGGACACAGACCACATATAGGTTGCAAACATCTGGATATTCCATATACATCTGTACAGATGACTGGTATGGCCTGTACAACAGTTTAACATGCTGCATGTGAGGCAGATACCATTAACATGCTATATAAAGTAATGCCATTGGGAGGTGGTAAACAGGCGTGGATGGTACACACATCAAAATGGTATAACCCACAAAGGATATGATTCTCACCCAAACACACACTTGCCAGCATTGAGATTAGAGCCCCTACCTATTTAGCTATTCCTACTATAGTGTTATGCAGTTATCAAATGCGCCACAGAACTTATATGATTTCACCTTGTCCCACGGTACTTCTAAGGTTAATGACATCAGCAGGCCTTGTAAAGTAGGGTGATGGGAAGTGTACAGGGTGGTACACAACTCAAAATGGTATAACCCACACACAATATGATTCTAGCCTAAACACACACACACTTACTTGCCAGTATTGAGATTAGAACCCCTGCCTATCAAGTTTTTTGTACTATAGTGTTATGCAGTTATCGCATGAGCTACAGAGCTTACTGGGCTGACAACTGGCCAAAGGTGCTGATAAGGGGAATGACATTAGCAGGACTGATAAAGTAGAGCACTGGGTGGGAAACTTATCAAAATACTTCTTCTTACAAACATACACACTTACACATCCACATTTGCCCAATCTGAGAATAGGACCCCTGCCTGTCTAGTTATTTGCACTATAGTATTACAGAATTATCACATGCACTACACAGCCTACTGGGCTAACAATTGGCCAAAAGTACTGATAAGGGGAATGACATCAGCAGGACTGATAAAGTAGGGTACTGGGTGGAAAACATCAAAATACTTTTTCCTTCAAACATACACACTTACACACACACTTATACACCCACACACACATTTGCTGGATCTGAGAGTAGACCCACTGCCTGTCTAGGTATTTGTACTATAGTATTATCCAGTTATCACATGCACTACAGAGCTTACCAGGCTGACATCTGGTGAAAGGTGCTGATAAGGGGAATGACATCAGCAGAACTGATAAAGTAGAGCACTGGGTGGGAAACTTCTCAAAATACTTCTTCCTACAAACATACATACTTACACACCCACATTTGCCCGATCTGAGAATAGAACCCCTGCCTGTCTAGTTATTTGCACTATAGTATTAAAGAATTATCACATGCACTACACAGCCTACTGGGCTGGCAATTGGCCAAAGGTGCTGATAAGGGGAATGACATCAGCAGAACTGATAAAGTGGAGCACTGGGAAGTGTTATGTGTGGGAATGGCCTTAAACTGTTTCAACTGCAAATAAACAAACACACACTCCCTCACTGTCGCACACACATAGTTACCAGTATTGATATTAGAATCCCTAGCTATTTAGTTATATGTACTATAGTGTTACACAGTCATTGCACGCAATGCAGAGCTTATAGGGGTGATAGGTGTCCAATGGTACTTCTAAGGTGAATGACAGCAGGAGATCATGTGAAGTAGGGCAATGTGAAGTGTAATGAGTGGGAACAGTCTCCTAGTACTTAGACCTACACACACACACACACACACACACACACACACACACACACACACACACACACAGGCAGGTGATGTGATATTATAACCCCAACCTTAGTACTATTACACAATGGAGCTCACTTTTATGCAGGCACATGCAACTGTTTACAACTGGTATGCCACTGTCCACAGCAGGACATCACTGTATGCCATTCAGGGTATCCATGTGTGTGACTCACTCTGTCTGTGTCCCCTGTGTCTCTTTCTCTATCACTGTCTGTCTCTCACTTTCCTACATCTATGTGCATGAATGCCTGACATGTTTTATCTGTTGCCCATGTATATGTCTTTGTATCACAAGCAACAGGTGCAGATATATCACATATGGGCCACCTACAGCTAGCTGAGGGTAATCCTGTCTGATGTGTGTGTGTGTGTGTGTGTGTGTGTGTGTGTGTGTGTGTGTGTGTGTGTGTGTGTGTGTGTGTGTGTGTGTGTAGGGACAGTTAAGGTGTACATAGCTATCTGTTTGCACAGACATATATATACAATACAGTCATATAGTCTGATGTGGGTTCCAACATGTCCTGTGATTCTCTAAGTATAGGAGCATGCCCAGTGTGACCTTCTATAGCTGGAGTGAGACTTCATTCCTGAGATAAGTGTACTCCGGTCAGGAGTTTTCTGTGTTACAGCCATACCCCTCAGGAGCACACAGGACTTTCCTTGGGGGTTACTGGGTTTGTTTAGCAGAGATTTTTCGACATATCTGTAGTCCGACACTGCAATGTATTGCATCATTACCTAGTGGGAGACATCTTCAGATCATCACAGTGCTTTACCAGAGGAATACTAGTTGTGTGATGTGTAGACCAATATTATGAGGCCAGCTATGTACATTCTTGCCCAACAAGGCGAGTTGTGAGGTGCGTGGCTACAGTCAGGTGAGTGATGACATGCTGTGTTAACAGTCCAGCAACTTGGTGATATACTGGCTGGGGATCTCCTGCTTGTGTGGTATCTTTTTTACCTGAGATGTTAAATCCTGGTGTGGCCATACCTCTCACCTGTACATTTTTTGCAGCTTGTCCAGGTGTTTGGCTGGGGGGGGGGGTTCATCCAGTCTGCATAAACTTGTGTTTTTTATGATAATTTAGTTACATATAATTGCAGACTGATGTTACAAAATAATGACAGACAGTACTGTTTCAGACTACCTAACCTTAAGACAATTCCTGCTACTGTAAACCCCTCACCCTACCAACTTTCGCAGTATGTAAGGGTGATATCTACAACACATGCCTATCATTCTGTCTTTGTTCCACTTTTATTTCTGCCCTTGTCCAGACGTCTTGCTGTCAGAGGTTAGAAGTTATGGGTGTGGGTACAGAGTGCATTCTACTGTGCAGGCATGTCCATTATATGTAAAAGCAAACATAAAAAAAGAATTATTGAAAATAACCACTGGCAACAGTACCAAAAAGCATTATATTCACAAAAGCCTTAGCACCTCGGCGACACAGCTTTCATGAAGTCCATTACATGTGTAGCATATTCCACATGGCACTGTGACTTCCAGATATCTCAGTAGCAGAGCGGTAGGTGTCACAGACATGCGTAATAGTTGGCATTGCAGTTATCTGCACATGGCCCTGTCAAAGACAGCACTGTACCTAGGGCACTACAAGGCAACAGCCAGGAGAACATGCTGGCCAGATCCTGACAGTATTAACCACACATACACATAGCTCATTGACCCCTGCATATTGTGAACATACAACATGTTTTCATGTGTATTGGGACAGCCCTGCCAATGTGTGCTATGCAGGTATTTCCCTGAAAACATACATGTTACTGCATTTCTGTGGGTATATGGGGGGCACACCTGCCAACTTTACACATTTGCACAGACTGTACTGATATTTGCTTTACATTTTAGTTCCATTTACCATACTATTGTGCCCTGTCTTGGGGTCTAGAAGCATATCAGTAAAGACCACAGGCTAGATTGTAATGGCATATATTTGAGTTTCAGACTTCTTACCCTTCATAGCCTTACTGCAACTGTAAGACCTGCTGTGCTATCACTGTGTGAGTCTGTAGGGGGGGGTAATTCAACATTGGCACCATTTTGGGCCTCTTCCAGACATTTCTCTCTGGTTTTCTACAGCTGGCTTGCTGTGTGGGCCTGAGGGATGGGTATGGCACCCACACACTGACATCCATGCCTATGATGCCCCAGTTAGTTGGCCCCACACATATACTGCAGTGGGATTTGCCACCTTGGGTACTACTGCATAGTGTGGTGAGGTCAGTATTGGTCAGACATTTCCTGGTGTCCCACATAGCTGTTACTTGTCTGCTGCTATCCCAGTGGGCAACCCCATTCCCTTACATGCATGCATTACCATAGATATGCTACCAAAACCTACTAATTCATTCATTTATTGTTAAGAAGACTGACTTACCTTGTGCCTGCTGCAGTTGTGAGGACTGTGCTTGAGGGCCGCCTATGTTGGATGCACACAGTGCACTGCCTATACATGGTAAGCTACAGGATATGTGTGTCATCCATTTTACTGTGTGTGTGAGTCAGAAAGGTGTCAGTCCCTGGGTCCCTACAGTGTCAGTGTGTGTGCTATGCATTGCCTTTTTGCCAAGGCCTGAGCATACTGGGCACACCTCCTTCTGCCTACAGGCACAGACTCAGGGGCCTCCTCCTATGAGTCGCTCTGTGCCTGTGGGG
Source organism: Protopterus annectens (assembly GCF_019279795.1). Taxonomy (NCBI): domain Eukaryota; kingdom Metazoa; phylum Chordata; order Ceratodontiformes; family Protopteridae; genus Protopterus; species Protopterus annectens. Next base: position 878,608,462 of record NC_056729.1, read on the forward strand.
ACATTAACAATGGTGGGGGACTGCGTGGTCCTTCCCTGTGCTGTTCCTGCTGCAGCTGTTTCTGCAGGATCATATTGTGCAACATGGCACATACTGTGAACATGTGTGCACATGTGGCTGGAGAGTGCTGCAAGGCTCCACCAGATATGTCAAGGCAGCAGATCTGTGACTTGAGCATCCCAAACACATGCTCTGTAATGATCCTGGTTTGTGCGTGTGCCTCATTATGGCATTTTTGAGTTGGTGTGTGTGCATTTCTGATGGTTGTCATCATCCTCAGCTCCAGTGCATAGCCAGCATCCCCCACCAGATGCCATACAGGATGTCCCCCTGGCAAATGACTGGTACAGCTGTGACAAATGCCAGATGTAGGAGTCGTGATAGCTTCCAGGGCTGCCAGTGCACACATTCATGATAATGCCCTGGGCAATGCACATGATCTGGCAGTAGATGGAGGGGAAGCCCTTATGCGTATACCTCTGGGTATTCTGCTACATGGTGGAAGAGATGCATATTGCTGGTCCTCTCCTCACAGGTGCTGGGGAAGTAAATGTGCTCACCGGCATGTGGTAGGATGGCATCCAGGAACTGTTGAACTACCCTGGATGCGGATGCCTGTGAGACCCCCATGATGTCCCCAGTAGGTCTTTGGAAAGTACCTGTAGCTAGTATTCTTAAGGCTACACGTAACTTGGTATCCACTGGGATGAGTTCCCCTCTGCTGGCTTTGGGTCTGATTTGAGGCCAGCACAGCTCAATGATTTGCTGCAGTATGTCTCTGTCCACCCTGTAGTGCTCTACTATCTCCAGATCATGTAGCCCTGGTATGTTATCCTGGGTCTGAACACTCTTCTCCTCCTCCTTGATCTGTGGCAGTTGTCAGCACTATCCTCCTCACCACCCTCAGCCTCTAGCACATACTGGTGTATTAAAGCAATCGCAGCCCCTAATATTTTTTCGGTTAAAATTCCCTCATGTGTACACCAGTGGTGCAGAGTTTGTGGGAAAAAACAGAATGTAAGGTGTTTCCATAGTTTAAACTGTTGTGCTGCAGATGCTGCCTGTATGATTGGCTGACTACGATGTATTCTGCCTACCAGCTATGTTATTTGTACTTGATTGCTTTAATTCTGCTATTTTCCTTTTTTTTTTCCTTTTTCCCCCTTCCATTTCTGCCCCTTTTAAGCCCCAAGGCATGTCACACAAACCCGGTGCCCAAATTTAAACAGTCCTGCTATTTCTGGGCTTTTTTTTAGACCCAGTGTTCGCCCTGTAAATCCATTTAGCTAAGGTAAACAATGAGAAATGGCCCTCCCTGGACATAAACATGCTCTTCATTTCATGGAATAAGTCAATACAGCCTCAGACACCCCCCTTGCTTAGCTAAGCTTATCTGGGAGACATGTAGCTCCAGGGTGCTTATAGCAAGTATGACACACTCCCTTTTCATGTCAGCTGCTTCTCCTGCCTACACAATCATGTTATAGCACCTACATGGTTAGGTGCAGTTTGACACTTAGAATATTTTTGTGATTCAGTAAATGTCCCCTCATTTGCATACCACACTGCCTTAGTCCCTAGTTACTGCACTACACCAGAGCCTTTCCACTTAGCAACCACTGTTCCCCGATATTGTTTTGATTCTGCATGCCATAGACTATAATGGCAAAATGCAGATCTCCCTTAAAATTGTGTTTTCACGTTTTATTTTTTTTTTTTGGAACGATCCCATTTGCGTGCCACTGCCCTATGCTTTAACAGCCAAAATCAGCCATAAAAATAAACTTTTATTTTTAGAAAAATGAAACACTTTTCCATGCCAATGGCATATATTTGGCCATTGGCATGCCTAAGGATTATAATACATGCTTTTATTTGAGCTGTCATGCCTCCGTTTTAATTTTTGCAGATTTGTATTCGGCTAGTAGATTACATTTGTGCAACTTGCACTGTTCTTGCACAGATGACTGCCTGCTTGCTGAATCACTAATTTACCTCATTTGCATGCTTTTCTCCAGCAAATGAGGTAATTAGCATTATGCAGTGGTGTCCGTGCAGGAATAATGTAGGCAGTCTCGTGCACATCAAAACAGTAGTTTACTGGACCACTCGGCAGTCATATTCCTTGCAGGAATGGCTACACTGTTCCTGCACAGAGATTTCAGATTATTGAATCCCAGGGTAATTATTTCCTGCACTATTCAAGTGCCCATCCATTATATCAAAAGAGATCAGTTGGGAAAGGACAACTTGTCAGGGCAGGAAGAATTGTGACAGATAATGCTGATTTTTTAGCTAAGTGTCATCTTTTGAAAAATATATTTTCAAAATGTGGTTACCTGAAAAGACTCTTAGGGAACCTGATTATTGAAGTTCTATATAAAAGAATGGTGGGGAATTTTAAACCTATTTTGAATAACTCGACTTTAGATCCACCTAATAATGACTCTTGCGATATGACAAGTTTAGTTATCCACAGATTAGAAAATGTTGTTGTTTGTCTTTCGGCTTTTCCCGGTTAGGGGTCGCCCCAGCGGAACTCTGGTCCGCTAATGATTTGCAGTTGTTTTTTATGGTGTCGAGTTGCCAGCCTGATGCCCAACTTTCAACAAAGGCATGCCCATTCAACACATGTCTTTCGAACGCCCACTCGACCATGGGGAAGACATGCAGACTCCACACAGAAGGCACTGCCAACCGAAGCCGAGAATCGAACAGGAGAACCTCTTGCTGTGAGGCAACAATGCTAAAGCTGCACCACCATGGAAGTATATCCACAGAGCATCTAAGTTAAATGGGGTTACAAAAGTTAAAGAATAATTGGTCTTATTTTGTAATCCACAGGTTAGAAAATAAGACCAATTATTCTTTAACTTTTGTAACCCCATTTAACTTAGATGCTCTGGAACTTAGGCAAATTTTAATTAAGAACTGGTGCCTAATAAAAAATGATAGTCTTATTGGTCAAAATATTGAAGAAAAACCAAGGTTCACATTTAAAAGGGGAAGCAACCTGAAAAGTATTTTAGAATTTAATAATACAATAAAGCCATTAAAAATCAAAGTTTGGAAGATAACACTTTGTCTCTTCTCAGCTTGGTTGGTTTGTTCACATGTTATTTGGAATCTATTGTGTGTTGTGTGCCACCTTTGGCAGAGTGTGTGCTTTTTGTTTTTTAAGTAATTTAATAAAGAGACAACATCCAGGAGCCCTGCTATGTTTAAAAGAGAGGCTTGTGCCTATACTAAATACATGGAAGTGGGGAGTTCATTTAGTGTTAGAGGAAATAAGTATAAGTATAAAAAATGTAATTGTAACTCTAAACTTATGGTCTACCTCGTTAAATGTCAGTCTTGCCATTGCTTTTATGTAGGGAAGACTGAACGTAAATTGAAGGAGTGGGTTTATGATCACGTTTATAGTATTAGGAAAGGAAAATTAGAAAACGCTTTATCTAAACATTAAACCTGAGACATTCTTTTACTTTCGGGATTATTGATCATATTAAGCTTGAAGAAAGGGGCGATCCCTAGTCTTAAAGGTTGGAACAGCAGGAATTAATGTGGCAACTGCAGTTGAATGCCTACAACCAGGCTGGATTGAATGATCTGTGTTCAATTTATTGCATGTTTAAACTAAAAAGTTTGGAAAGATGCACAAAATTGTTATGATTAAATGAAACATATTTATATATTTATCTATTTTTCATTTATATTTGTACTCATTTATTAAGGTGCAACTTTAAGCTATTATAATGATAGACTTTTTAATTAGTTAATTAATGGGTGGTTCTCATAGGTTTCCAGTTATCATCTGATTTGAAAGAGGGACATTTATGTTGTAAAATATTTTAGTGAATTTGTCTGCAGAAGTTCTTTCATTGGAACAAAGGAAAGCACTTATTTTATTTAGTGTTTGGTTATTTTCACCTTTTCCATTCTTTCTTTTAATTTTTATATAGCAGAGGAAGCCAAAGCTCACTCATCAGGAAGAGACAGTGCAGCTGTCAGCAAGCTTAGCTGCTTTCCTGGGTGGGAAGTTAAAATCCATCATCTTATATAGACAACCACCAAGTCAAACCGTAATAACAGTATGCATTGCTCTGAAGTAACTTTAGCTCTCTAATTGTGACTTACCTTTGGTTGGCAATATTATTTACACACAACATCACAATAGATTTGTAGTGGTCCACAGTCTCACTTGTCAGCCACTACAGAAAGTATCAATAAAAATCCTTTGGTCTGTATAATTAACAACATTAATGGAAGGATTTAGGAAGGACAATATAAGTGGAATACCATGCATATGGGCCATATTCTGCAGGAATGTTTTTTAAACCTTTTATCTTACTGACAGAAAATATGTAAATCATGTAATTGTTTCAGTTATGCAAAAGCATATACTAAGTGGATTGCTTTTTTCTTCCTGCAGGCATAATGACAAACCTTTAACTGCTGTGGCACCAGCAAGGGTTTCAGGATAGTCTGGCAATAGGTATTTTTTTTAGATAACAAAATAATGATATTTGTAAAAATGAATTTGTTAATACAGTTTGATTGCTTTTATATAAATGTAAATGTGCCTATGTCACAAGTGATAATGCAATAAAGGTGTTTAAAAACAAAAACAAAATAATGATGTAGTCCTATCACATTTAATAATATAAAGTAAACCTTGTTTGTTTTTAGGCATGTTATCAAACTGTCAGTACCTGTGTCAGCAACAGAGCTTAGTGAAGGGCCACTTTCAAGCATGTAAGCATTGTATGGAGCACGTAGGTAATGCATTTCCATTCATAGCATATATACATTGCAGTGATGTAAAACTTTACTTTATTGCAATCATTCTCACTATCTTCCCCTTTCTTTATAACCTTGGTGAAACATTGCAAGTACAGCTGAGTGAACACGCACAACCAGATCTTCCTGGAGAAGCAGCTACGGATCTTCAAATTCCAAACTGCTTCCTTCCATCTGAACCAGTGATTTCTACTGAATGTAAAGAGAGCTGCAGTACAGATAGTAACATGCATAATAGCAATGATAACTGCAATGGTGACCGGATCAAGGAGGATACAAAGATGTAATTTGGGATTCCAAGATGGCAGGCATCCAGTAAACACCCTCTCCACGTCACTCCCTCAAAAATAATTTAACTGTGTTAATAGCCGATATCTCAACAAAAGAAGATAATTAATTTCAAGGAATTCGACTATCTAACAATATCTATTCATAAGCCATTCTCTTCTCTAAACACCTACTTGATAATTGCTCATAAATAACTGCGGGACAGCTCCGAGACTCCTGAAAACGTGTAATACAGGTCGCATCGCTAACACATAGCATTTGACCAAGAGAAGCAAAGACCAGACATCGGGGCATCCAAAATGTCTGAAGAATCAGTGGTGGACTCTATGGACATGCAAACCACAAAGACTAAATTATCAGTGATTGCCTCACCTGGAAAGGAAACGTCACCTAAAAGACAGAGAACAGCCAAGCAGCACCAAGAACCAGCTAAACCTAATTCAAAGCCAAATTCGGAATCCAGCTTCCAAGTGGATGACCTTAAGCAAACACTTCTGCCGCTTCAAACAGAAATCCAAAAATGTTCGGAACAACTAACAAGTTTTGGCAGTACTATTAATCAAATAGTTGATCGGATGGACAAAACTGAAGTCGATACTCTTGAGAATGAATTTCAAATCGGGAAACTCAAAGAGGAACTTTGCGTCAAAAATACTGCAATTAAGGAGATCCAACAAAAGCTTTTGGACTTAGAAGCCAGGAGTTGAAGATATAACATCTTACTAAGAGGGGTTCTTGAAAAAAATGACAACTCACAACTCATGACAGTTACCAAACAAATATTTGCCAAACTGCTTCACCTGGACAATAATGCTGGTATTGTAATAGAAAGAGTGCACAGAGCTCTGCATAAAAACCAAGAGTCTGACAACCCAAGGTAAATATATGTCAAATTCCTGAACTACCAAGATACTCAGAAAATTCTATCAGCGGCTAAACAAAACCAATTAATCTTGAATGGACATAACATTTCTATTGCGCAAGACCTTCCTTTAGAAATAAAGAAAAAACGGCAAGCTCTCTCCCCTTACTACACTGAACTAATTAAATGGAAAATTAAATTTCAGATGCGCTACCCAAAAACTCTTATTTTTTATAATAATGAAAACAAATTCTCTGTTAACGCACCAGCTGAAGTGAAGGCAATATTTATCAAAGTATTTGGTAAAGCACCAGAATCCTAAAAAGCAGCTAAACCATGCAAGCACTTACATGAGATACTTGTTTATAGACTTTATTGTGACTGCCCTTCATGCTCTGTGTTACGGAGATTTGTTTTTTGCCATTCTTGAAACATACTCATTTATGTTTAATTATAAAATATTTAATCACACAGGAACAACAATCCTACCCATCAGACTCAACAGGAGCAAAGGAAGGTAACGACTTCCGGGTTTACTATCAAGCTTCCCGGTCACCCACCACTATGCCTTTGAATCCAGAACTTGAAGTGAGCAACTCCTAGACATTATAGCCTCAACATCGGCGACAACTTGAAGTTGTATTCACCATGTTATTGCAATCCTCATTGCTCTTCCTTTGAATAATGTTATGACTTACTGTACCTCGCATAGGCTATTTGTAAACCCTGGATGTGCACTTGCGAATACAGGATGTTTGTTTGCAGGACTGAACCATTGAGCACAGATGAAAGGGGAGGGTGAGAAATACAACAAGTCAGTACCATTATATTAGAAGGTTGAGCAATGAATGGCTCTTGGCGCGAACTATGAGTAAGCACAGCTTATACAGGAAGGATCTGAAATTATTAAGGTGCTCAGCTCATATATATGATCAGGTGGACAGCACTAAGTTAGATAACCCTTCTATACCCCACTAAATAAATAGTCAGAGTAAAATTTAATTTGACAAATGTTGAAGAATGTTTAACAGCCATTAATGAGTCTCAGCAAACACACATGAGCTAGCAATGCATGCAGTGGCTCTGTAAATTGTAGCAGTAGAAAAGTTACCACTTTCAAACAATGTTGTTTTATTTTATGACTGTTAGTTTGACCAGCTGTTGTCAAATTTCCCCATCAACATGTTTATTCCTAATAGCATTACAATCTCCAAAACTCCACATTTTGGGTATTAAGCTTTGATAACCTGTCATCCTAAAATGTAAATTTTTGCAGTGGCATCGCCTGAGGGATGGAAATATTTGTCATAAATCTTTCTTGGTAGATGATCATTTTTAAACTGGGTATGGAGAAACACATCAGTTTCAGTTGATTCTTATCTGCAATGATCAGCGGATGTTTCTGGGTCACACAATTAGGTCAAAAGTAGGCTGTTTCTGAACAACAATGGAAGCAGATGTAAGTCTAGGCTCCACAACAAATGTAATAGCCCGGGGCATGGTTTAAAACTTTTATTATCTGCAGGAAACTGTCTGTATATAAGAACTTTTAAGAAAGCTTTCAATTTATTGCTTTACTATGGTCTGAACTAGATAAGAAGATGGAGGGACATGCTATTAAAGAACTACTGTACACATGTTAGTAAAATTAAAGTCACTGCAAATACATAACCCGAACACACCTAACTGTTCCTAATAGGCTTATCATATAGAGAGATTAAATATGGATTTAGCTTATTTCTTAAGAGATTGCAAGGCACCTGATGTAAGTAAAGATAGGAGCACAGTTTTTCACACAAATAGGCTGCCAATTCTGAAATCATAATTTGAAACTATGATGTACTTTGACATTTATTGTTCTTCCAGGTAACACAGGGTACCACCTTAGGATAAACTAGCTTTTAAGAGCATAAGTTAGGTAATTACTAATTTTCTTGAATAGAGGTCACTTGCGTATTCTTTACTTAATTAAGGCAATATCTCCAGTGAGGAGTTGAGTGTTTTTTTTTAAAGAAGGTACAGAATGATGAATCTTAGGATAGATGTACAGTTGCATTATAGTTATAGACAGGTTAAGGAATTTGTTAAGGCTAAGTTAAATTTTGGAGGTTTGTGGTTCATTTTAACTAACAAAATCCTACAAACTCTTTATCCTATGGCCTCCTACTTTCTAGCTTTCCTGGAAGGGGGAGATAAGTGGTTTGGCACAGGACTAGTCCAGATAAGGCTAATTGCCGGTGAGTTAGAATACAGTTCTGGAAATAATAACAGAGGGAAACTATCGGAACATTATTCTCACAACTCCCTCATGATAATTAGAGTAACAGTAGCCAGGATTGAGACAGGAAACCCAATATGTCTCTGGTGTCAGACCCAACTGCTGAACACTCCATTAAAGAGAATAGATATACACTTATACTACAAAATAAAATAAGAACGGAATGCAGTTCCTAATTATAGATACAAAGGTTAATGGCTTGGGGCAGGTATTCTTCTAAAAAAGTCATATGTGGACAGTTAATTCATGAAATGTGAGGGGCCTACAAGACAGGGAAAAAAGGAACCTACTGATGAATTTAATTTTTCAATCCAAAGCTAATGTCTTTTTCATGCAGGAAACTCACTTAATAAAGGACGAGTGGAAGAAGGACACAAATAGGAAATGGATCAGAACCATCATTGCCCCCGGAGACAGGTCAAACTCCAAAGGAGTTGCTATCTTAGTCAATAAATCATTTCAAGACCCTATAATTGACTCTAAGTGTGATTCAAATGGTAGATGGTGCTACTTCATATCGGCAAGTCCCAAACTACCAAAGCCAGTCCTATTTATTAATATCTATGGCCCATGTTCGAATCAACAAATTTTCATCTCTGAATTACACAACCAATTAAGTACATTTCCAGACCACTACTTGATAGTAGGAGGAGACTGGAATGCAGTGATAGACCCATACATTGATCGTTCAAACAAATCAGTTAGCCATAATCACCAACCATCTATGGCCTTAGCAGATCTGATGTCAGACTTTACATTACTGGACCATATCTCATTTGGGGGAAACTTGCAGAAAGACACTTACTTCACACATTATTCTAAATGCCACAATTCATGGGCTAGATTGGACTTTTTCCTAATCTCTGAGGCATTTGTAAGAGGTAAAATTAGATACTCTAGTGAACCTAGATATTTGTTCGATCATTCAAGAATCAAACTAGATATTAAATGGCTGGACTCACTCCCTACAATCAGACATCGAGCATGTAATTGGTACCTAAATAATAACATCCTTTTCAACTCTGAAGTCATAAAAAGCATCTCTGACATCCTAAGTGAATTAGATATGAATCTAGACAGTATTAACATGTCCCCTGATATACAATGGGCAGTTTGTAAAGCAGTAATTAGAGGGTTCCTGGTACAAAAGGCATCCCACTTGCAGAAAATGAGGAAACAAAGAGAGTCACACCTAACTAAGGAGCTTAAACAATTAGAAAGGAACCCAAGATCAGGATCTTGAGAAACAAATAAGTAAACTGCAAAAAGATCTATGTGACCTACATCAGCAAAATTATTCGGTGCGAGAACTAAGATACATAGCCAAGTATTATGAAGGGGCACAAGTCCCATCTAGAACGCTGGCAAGAATTATTGATAATAAGCAGATGACCTGGTTATCTACTTTGAACGTCCCACTACAGACCCTGGGAAAATTATTTCTTCAATAAATATAGTTGCTAAAGTCTCTAACTATCAAATTAATCAGGAAAAATCACATATATTTCCCATTAATCCCTCAAGTCATAAAGAAGGCTCACTTATGGACTCCCCCTTCAAACTTAATTACTCCCTTAACTATCTTGGGATAAACTATGAGCATAATCACCTATCTATGCCTCAAAATAACCTACTAAAGATATGGAATAGTCTCATCCAAGATCTGAATAGATGGAAGCTATTAAAACTATCTATCAAATCAAAAGCGGCAATTATTAAAATTAATGTCCTACCTAAGCTGATATATCAATTTAATGCTACAATGATGAGAGTACCAAACCATTTCTTTCAAAAAATAAACAAAGATCTTGCCAAATTTATATGGTATCCTCGATCAGTTCAAATTAAGTACTCAGGGTTAATGTATCTTAGAGGCAATGGAGGCTTAGACCTGCCGGATTTAAGGCTCTATTATAATATTATAAATGCTTTTAGGCTCATATCAATAGCTAACTTTCCAAAACTCAATGGATATTGGTCACCAATGTGGACTAAAATCTGGCAACAACATATACTTGGCTGTAAAATCAACCCCCAAGCCTTACTATTCATTTCTTCCAAAAATATCAGGAACCTAAATCTAAATGCCAGCTTAATAGCCAATGTCAAAACCTTCCAGGAATGGGTAAAAACCCTAAAACTGGATAAGACCCTGCCCCTTCTCCAACCACTCCACTTGAATCCAAATATCAGACTGGATAACAAGATGTTAAATCTGGTTGACTACCCATTAATTAAGGACTCTACAGTTTGGGATATATACAAATATAGAGATAAAGCAGCACAGGAACTAAGAGATGCATTAAAGCAAATAAGAAGTATATCATTATTTTAAGACAGATCAGGGAGATGTTACCAGGGATAATTGAGGAGGAATATGTTAATGAGAAAGATCTAATGAAGCTTTCTGAAGTTTTCAAATCCCTTGCAACCCAAAAGAAAACACTATCTAACGCATATAAACTTATTAGATCCTTCATTCATGAGGACACTATGCATTTTTCAAATTACTGGGACAATAGGGGCACTATATTCTCAAGAGACCAGAAACTTAGAGCTATTAAATCTACCATCAGCTATTCTCCCTTTAATATATTAATAGGTACACAACTGATGATCACCCATGTGCAGATCTTCTACATGTTCTATGGTTTTGTAAGTACTCACAGAACTTATGGGATTCGCTTAAAGTGCGACTAGATAAAATGGTTTACCACCAATCTACACTGTGTTGGGAACTAGCAGTTTTGCATATTACAGATTTAAAACTTACCAGGATTCAAATGTATACTTTAATCATGATCTGCCTACTTATTAAACTATATATAACCAAAAACTGGCTAGACCGCACCAAATTATCCTGGGGAGGTTTCCGAGCTATGACTACAACCTACATATCATCTCAAAAAACAATTATAATAGAGCCTAAGAAATGTATCTACTACCAGAAAATGTGGGACTTAATCTTTGAAAACATTTTACTCACTTGATTATAGCCTAATAGTTAGCAGACAAATCCTGGCTATAGGGTACTGGGTGCTACATGTTAACCCGCTGAGCAACATAGAACTGGGTTTAGCAATGATCACAGTATTTGATATCCTTGTGAAGCTTGGGATCCAGAAATATACATAAACAAATGTTTTTTTTTTCTTGTCTTCATGCTTCTAGTAAACCTAACAGGTCTAACTTACCGTAGTAGTGTATATATTGTACATAGTTAGTAGTGTTTTAGACTGAAGTGTTATAGTATGTATAATATCTAAACTGTTGCATTCAGCATTGTATTTAACAATCTTTTATTTGTGTTCATTGTGACTGCCTGAGATGCAATCTAATAAAAAGTTATTTAAAAAAAGAAAAAAGAAGATGCAATTTGGTCAAAGGGTGTGTGATATCCTCCAACAAGATGATGGCCTTCAGTCAAGTGCTGTGACAGAGGTGGGCTACACAATTACTGTGTGAAAACATGTGCAACTTTCCAAACATTCTGTTGCCCATACTGCAGTTTGTAACAGCATAAATTATGTCATTAGACAAAATGATGGAGTCATTGGCTTGTATAAACATGGTAACCTTATAGAGTTAGACAGAAAGAAAATCTTAACCACAAAGTGGCAATCATCTGAAGGCTTTGATTTCCCTATGTGTTTCATGGGATAGGGAGCAAGCCAGCAAAATGCAAGATTTAGTCTACAGCTTCTGCACAAATTCAAGTTTTGCACTATTTACAAATTTTGGATGGGGTCTTCTGCGCTCCATGCTTTGCGCTTAACTCATCAAAACAGTGTGTGTTAGTTTCCATACCAATGACAGAATGGTCTAATATGAGGAAGATTCTTGAGTGTCATAGCAAGCCCAAGGAACATGGAAATGCACTTGCAAAGGTGGAGGCATTTCTAAGAGTATGTGATAGCCAACTAAAAACAGCTTATCAGTGTAATGCATAGAAAGATAAGAGGTTTCAGGAATGCACAAGTGCATGACTTGAGATGTATTCTGTAGATAATCCTTCTTTGTGAAAGACAGAATTTACTTCTTTACAGATAACTTTGAAGCAGTGCTGGAGTGCAGGGCAAAAGTGGATTCTGTCCTCACCAACTATTTATGGAAGGCTCCACGAAATCCACTGTACACTTCTCACAAATTCAGAATTAAATCATTAACCTTATTGTACTGCAGGTTCAAAAGAAAAATGTAAGCAGATTAAAAGAAGTGAAGTTCTTCAATTTAATAACTTTTGGAATAACTGACATCTCCCATAAGGATCAAGTAACTATGGCATTATGTTCACAGAAGTAATAGAGATGCCAAGATACAGGCATATTTCATTGAATTTGTTGATATATGTGACACCTACAAAAAAAATCCTTAGCTGACCTCTTTCTACAGAAACTGGCAGCATGGGTTGTTGACAGGGATCTGTTGCAAAGACGAGGCTATGACAAAGGAAACAAAATCCCTCTTCATTTTAATGATATGTAGGGAAGAATACAAGCCCTATTTCCAGAAGCTGTGTACACTGCCTGCAAATCACACCGTTTCAATACTGCCATAGTTCACTGTTGTACAATGGATCATATGGCAAGCACCCTTGACAACTACCAAAAAGTAATTTTAATATTAAATTCTTTGTTGAAATGTCAAAACACACATTTAACTCAAATTAGGGAGTTCACACAGTTGCCATTGCCATGTGAGTATGACTGTGCAGATGAATCCAGGAGTACCTCACTTCATGCTCCTGCTAACACCTGGTGGATGAGTCAAGCTGACTGCTTGCACAGTTTCAAGAAAAAATAGGCCATCCTTGCCACCTTTTTAGAAGATATTGCGCAGTATGACAAAGACATTGACAGATATCTGTACTCTTATCACAAGGTTTGATTTCATTGTCGCTCTAGTTTCAACGGAGTCTGTGGTAAATATAATTAAGCCACTTTATCTCTACCTGCAATAAGAAAAAACAGAATATATGTGTGTAAATGTGAGGGAGGGTAGAGGAATGGTGAGGATGCAGGGAGTAGAGTTGGTAAAAGTGGATGAGTTTAAGTACTTGGGTTCAACAGTTCAGAGTAATGGTGAGTGTGGAAGAGAGGTGAAGAAGAGAGTACAGGCAGGGTGGAATGGGTGAAGAATGTCAGGAGTGATTTGTGACAGACGGGTACCAGTAAGAGTGAAAGGGAAGGTCTACAAGAGGGTAGTGAGACCAGCTATGGTATATGGGTTGGAGACGGTGGCACTGACAAAAAGGCAGGAGTCAGAGCTGGATGTGGCAGAGTTAAAGATGTTAAGATCTGCACTGGGTGTGACTAGGATGGACAGGATTAGGAATCAGTATATTAGAGGGTCAGCTCAGTTTGGAGACAAAGCAAGAGAGGCGAGATTGCGTTGGTTTGGACATGTGCTGAGGAGGGATGCTGGGTATATTGGGAAAAGGATGCTAAGGATGAAGCTGCCAGGTAAGAGGAAAAGAGGAAGGCCTAAGATAAGGTTTATGGAAGTGGTGAGAGAGGACATACAGGTGGTTGGTGTGACAGAGCAAGATGCAGGGGACAGGAAGAAATGGAAACAGAAGATCCGCTGTGGCGACCCCTAACGGGAACAGCCAAAAGAAGATGATGATGATGAGACTTCATTCAGGCTTGTGAAGAAGCAAAGGTTGTTGCTGAAGCTCTTTAAGCCATGAGACCAAATGTTGACAATTCTTTTAAAGAATTGTATGAAGAAATAAAACAGGTGGCAGCCAGAGTCATGGCAGAAGAAACTGTTATAAGTATCCATGGAGGGCAGACTAAAAAAAGCATCATTGGTGCTGCTGAACCAGAGAACTATCAATGGAACATATTCAACCCATTTCTGGACCATGTCATATCTGAAATAAAAGAGCAACTTATAGATTTTCACCCTTGTTTTATTGCACAATATTTAGTGCCAAATGTGCTATAGGTTCTGGAGAAAGATGAACAAGTGGTTGAATTGTACAATGCATACAGGACTGACATATCAGATCTGCTCACCTTTAAATGTTAACTTTAGCAGTGGATGGCCAGATGGGAAGAAGCCACATAGGACAAACTCCCTACCACCATCCTTTCACACCTACAGTAGCTGAACCCAGCATTTTATCCAGTTGTAAACAGTACATTAACAGTTCTGGCCACCATGCCAGGGAGTATTCCATCAGCAGAGAGGTCATTCAGTGCCTTACAATGCATTAAGACATGGCTGCAAAACACTGAGTGATGTACACTTAAACGGATTGTCCTTGATGCACATACATGATGTCACTGATGTTGATATCACCCAAGTGCTAAAAGACTTTGATCCGTGTAATGATCATTGGATTGCAGTCTGTCATAGGTGATGCCTATATCAGGATGATGGCAGCTGAGTTATCGTGGATGGCTGTACATTGTCTTGCCTGTACTGCCTCTATTCTCTGACTGGCACTCTCTTGGACTGGATTGTGATCTGCTCACTGTACATGGTTAAGGCTACTATTGCTAAATGGCTCCAAAACAACATCAGCTAACAGCCCAACCCAGCTGGCTTCTGCTTGGGCTGGATTATGAACTGCTTACTGCAAATGGTTAAGGCTGCTATAGGTAAATGCACTAATGTCAGATCAGTCAGTAGTTCTCAGCATCAATTAAGTCTGACTGTCCACTGGTTGTGTATGTAGCATTTGGTGAGACTGGCCTTCTGTGGAACTGATTATCACATGGCTTCCCCTTACACTGGATTATGGGATGCTTACTGATGGTGGTTTAGGCTCCTATTAAATGCACCAAAACCAGAGCAGTTAACAGCCCAACAACCTTAACATTACCCTGGATTGTAGACTGCTTGCTGCAAATGATTTTGGCTGCTATTGTGAAATGCACCAAAGCCAGAGCAGTCAGCAGGTTTCAGCATCAGTTAAGACTGACTGTCCACTGGTTGTATGTGTGTCATTTGGTGAGACTAGACCACTGTGGGACTGGCTACCTCCTGTCTTCCCCTTGCACTGGATTGTGGGCTACTTGTGGTGAATGAGAGGTGGATGAAGGAGAGGTGAGGTGAGTGGGAGGTGTGTGTGCTTTACTGAGTGGGTGTGTGTCTGTTAATGAGTGTGCGTGTGTGTGTGTGTGTGTGTGTGTGTGTGTGTGTGTGTGTGTGTTGTGTTAATGTGTACATTAGCAGGTGTGTTAGTACATTTGTTACTAAGTGTGTGGGTGTGTTATTGAGTGTGTCTCTACATGTGTCTTAGTGACTGTGTGTGTGTGTGTGTGTGTGTGTGTGTGTGTGTGTGTGTGTGTGTGTGTGTGTGTGTGTGTGTGTGTGTGTGTATGTCTTACTGAGTGTGTATTTTATTGAGTTTGCATGTGTGTGTGTCTTAGTGAGTCTGCATATGTGTGTGTATGTTTGTGCAGTTGTGTGTGTATATGTTAGTGGGTGTGTTAGTGTGTGTGCTAGCGAGTGGGTGTGTGCATGTTAGTGAGTGGGAGTGCGTGTGTTTGTGTGTGTTTTTGTGTATGTGAGTGAGTGTGTGTGAGTGGGTATGTAAGCGTGTGTTAGTGAGAGAGAGAGAGAGAGAGAGTGTGTGTGTGTGTGCCTGTGTATGTGTGTGTATGTGGCTGTGTCTGTGAGTGAGTGAATGGACCTCGGTGAGAACCAAACATCTTTGCCACGTCAGTACTTCTACCATATTTGCTCAAATCACTAAAAGACAGTAAAATACATTTTCCAAGAGCTCACTAATAATTTTTACTGCTGTTATAATGTTTTCCCATTTACAAATGACAGCTTACAGTATTGTAGTAAGATGCCCATTGTATAAATAAAATATTTCTTGAAGTGAGCTCAATAGTCTTACCTCATTTTTAATTTTTCTTACTTTTTAAAGTCCACTAATTTACTATGTAACTCCAGTTATCCCCAGATAATATGGTGCTGTGAAATATAAGTTCAGTGTTCTTTACCAGTGTTACATGGAAATGAGGCCCTTTTACATTTATCGCTCTCTCTCCGACTCTCAGTAGTAATGCCAACCTCTAAAGCTTCTTGTCTTCATAGAAAGTTTTCCCTTAAATTTTCATCCATTAAGTACTTTAATCTTTTGCCGTGGGGGCATGTTTATAAAAATATTTCCATGTGCCGTAATCAATGTGAATGACTTTCTCTGAATTTATTTGCATAACAACATACTGCAACTTTTGTTGAATTATAATTACGCTCCACTGAAACCCGGGACTGAGAATACCAATTCACAAATTTTCATCAGACTAAAACAAAATACAAACTCCCCTTGACATATCATTCAGAGTTTCCATTTGATTGACAACATTCATGCTATTTTTTACATTATGATTTTGCCAACAAGCAGCTGTCAGTTTAGTCAAAATGACTGCAAGCAGTTAAAATGGCAACATTCAGTTTTCTTGTTACAGTATATTCTGAAACTGCTGGACATATTAATAATTTAGCATACGTTTTATTTCTATTTCAAAAGATAAGTATATGGTATGTTATAAAATAATACTTTACTGCAGTAGCACTTTGCCATCACCATCTGTAAAGTGATCAAACATACAGGATCAAATCAAATCAAATTCTGATGCACAAATTCTTCACAGATTTACCAGAAACACAAAGACATGCAGCATAGACTACCCCTTCTCTGGAACAGGCTCCCCATCCATGTGAAGTAGAAATCTCCCTAACCAAGCGTAACTTCGACAGTTGGATGGAAAACAGGAAATCCATCCCTGGTTTGGCACCATGTCTATAATGGACACAGGCAGCCTGTAAAGGGCTCATTTTCCAAGCCCTGTTTGTTAATGTTTCACCTCCCAAGACCCTGCTTACGCTTATCAGGGGTACCAGAACTTGTCAGAGATTGGAAATGCATGGCTAGACTTAAAAAGGCCCTTGTGGTCATTAGCCTAGTAAACACTTATGAACCTGTAAAGGGTAGCACACTCAGGAGTGCAGCGCCTACACTGTGACTACCTCATGTGAGAATAGAAACCACAATCTTCTGATATTCCAGCATCAGCACTTATGTGCTAACAGTGGAGTTTCTAAAACTCTCAAGTTAACTACTAGAATGGTTAGTGTTTCTATTTTTGGCTTTGGGGTTGACACTTTTGGCCTAAAAGGAGGATCCAATTCATTTTATATACCTTGGGAATGCTAGAAAATGTAGGAAATACTGACACTGAAACCAAACAAACCAAAAATATATTAAATATTTCCTATGGAAAACAAAAAAAATTTGGTAAGAAACTCATAACATCTCACCAATATTACTGTATGCCTTTTTAATATCACTCATTCACTAATTCATAACAGTTAACATCAGATAACATCAGCACTATTTTGAGCATATTTGGGTACTCTGTGAACAGAATATACCACCAGTAAAGGAGGGGGACAACATCTTGACACGTTATTAAGAATATGCAGTCCTAAATATACCTCTAGTACCAGGAAATTACCTGTGGAATTATGTGTGAAGTACCAGAAGCTGATAAGTGGATTGAATTCTTATTACCAGAAACCTAATTATGGGTGTGTCAGGCAGCCTTACCAGAGCCACAGTGCCTGAGAACTGTAAGGAATTTAAGGACTTAATTAAGAGGCTTTAAAAACTGGACTGACAGCTCAGAAACAGAAGGCAAGGATAAAGGTGATGGGCTCATATTATAACACCGAACGCTGAAAACAGCAAACGGTCTTACATCGACACATATTCTGCGAATGCTGAAAATGTCGAAACCACAGAAATCACTGTTCCACCCCCCAAAAAAAACATTAAACACTTCCAAACACATACACACATACCCTAACCCTAATTATACGCCCCCAAAAACCAGTAAACAACTAAATACACATATGCACGTAACCCAACCATACATCTAACAAAAAAAAAAAACAGTAAACATTTTAAAACATATGCACTTACCTTAACCCACACTCTAACCCTAAGGTCATTAACTCTCGCACATTTACATAAACAGTTCCAAACACAAACACACTTACCTTAACCCTAATCCTACCCCCTCAAAACAAAAGTAAACAGCTGAAAACACACACACGTGTAACTCAACCATACATCTAATGCAAAATAAAACACAGTAAACACTTTCATACATATGCACTTACCTTAACCCGCACCCTAACCCTAAGGTTAGTAACTGTTGCACAATCACGCTCGGGAGCTATACTGGTCAAGGGACCACACTACACTCCAGAACAGGCAAAGCAACAAAGAGGTCAAGAGACTTCTTTCCCAGGGGAAAGAATTCGCTGAACAGCCACTTCTCAGTTTTGCCTGTTTGCCCTACATGTGTCGACGAAAATGCATTCGTCAAAATGCGTTTTTGTCATTCTAATATGAACCCAAGGTGATTCTTTTAATGTTTTATTTTTTAAAGAGGAGCTTTACTTTAGATCTTACAGTGTAAATAAATTGCACTATACTTAGTTTAAACACACACACACACACATATATATATATATATATATATATATATATATATATATATATATATATATATATATATATATATATATATATATATATATATACACACATACACACACATACACACACATACACACCTATATACATCAATTACATCAATAGGTATATATACATATGTATGTATATGTATATATATATATTTATATATATATAAGAATCCCTCACTTAAGGTATTCACACCATTTTTTTTAACCCCCCTCTTCAGATGTTGGAGTTTCTGAAAAATAAAAAGATGAGTTTTGAGATTTCAGAAACTTGATCATATGAAGTGAACCTATATATATATATATATATATATATATATATATATATATATATATATATATATATAGAGTGAGGGGAATTCAATAAAGCCTACATGGACGTATTTTCTGTGTGGGCATAGTGGCAGATGTTCGATCCAGTAAAAGGAGCTGAGGAGCGTGCATGAGTGTGCGAACACAGAAGTGTCCTTGGCATGCAAATAACCTCATAAGCAGGTGAAATGCATGCAACTGAGTGTGGTAGAGTGATCCAGCAAGCAGACAGGCAGTCCTGCAGACCCCGTGTTGGTGTCCATAATGTACATGGAAAAATTCTGTGTGCAGGATGTAAAAATGACACCAGGGGCTGTAAAAGTGTAGTTAGAGTGTTAGAAATAGCATAGTGGACACAGATATGTGCAAAACTATCCACCATGTGTCCAAAAGCATACGGAAAATAATGTAAAATAATTTTATTTTTTTAATGCCCTGGGTATGTTTATAGGTTCATAGGTTCATACTAGGCTATCTGCCCTAGGGCATTTATAAGCCTAGCCAGAGTGTGTTTGGCTTTCGCCACCCATTTTAAATTAATTTTGCTATGCCTTTTTTTGAGGTTAGTATACTGTGCCTCTGTCTAACAGTGACACAGAAGTGATAGCCGGGGTAAACCTACGATCTCCCATCCACTCATCAAGATTCCTCTTGAAGAGAGTCAATGTGGGACTCTGCCTAACCTGGACTGGGATTTTATTCCAGAGTGAAGGGAGCCTCTGGGTTATGAATCTGTCCCTCCAGCATGTCCTATTTATTTCAGTGCTGAGGTTCAAGTCTCTCGAGCACGTAGCTCGATGGGATTTGGATTTTCTGAGGTGCAGCATGTCCATTAATTCCGGGTTGGACATGGCTTTATACGTCAGGCACAGATCGCCTCTGAGCAGGTGGTATGCCACTGAGTAGAGCTGGAGTTTCTTTAACCGGGCAGCATATGGCATCTGTTTGAGCCCTTTGATCCTCTTGGTGAGGTACTTTTGGGGTCTTTCCAGTTGCTGCAGGTGTCTGGTAAGGTACATCCCAAAAGGGGCATTGTACTCAATTATGGGCCTGATGAAGGATGAGTAAAGAGAGTTTGAGAGTGTAAAAAACAGAATTTGTGGGTTTGTAACAGTAATGCATTATAGGACCCTATGTGGAGTATGTACAATGTTACACAGCCGTGGTGGCTAACGAAGCAGGGCCTGGAATCATGTAGTTTCCAGGTTCTGTGCAAAGATCTGTATGCAAATGAGCTGGGGTTACTGAATAGCACAAATGGGTATCTGTGTCCGCAAATCCCATCTTTGTAGGCACAGAACCATGTTGGTGTCCACAGAAGAGGTAGCTGATGTGTTTACATCTGAGACATGTGTTTCATCATGATTGTACATGTTTGCATGGATGCCACTGTGCTGAGCATGACCTTCCATGGGGCTGTGTCTATGGACTGCTAAGCTCAGTTTATCTTTGCGCCATGGGTTTGAGTGGCATGCCAGAGTGCTCAGCAAGGAAGGCTGTCAAAACAAATAAAAAAAAAATAGGCTGAGAAAGCCAATGATATATTAATTACTGATGAGCTCTGGTTCACTTAAACTAGGGCCATTAAAACCCCTTACTGGTGTACTTGGCAGGTGGAATGCATCATAGCTAGCCAATCACACAGGCTACACCTATAGCAGAGCACTATAAAGTATGCATACACATTACAATCTGATTTTTCCCCCATACTGTGCACCACTGGAGTACAGACTTGAGAATTTTAACTGAGAGACTGCTAGGGGCTGCTGCAGGTTTGCTCTATATGTATGCGCTAGATGCTGAGGTTAATGCAGCTGATGCTGATGCTGACCATAGGCCTAGACTGAGAAATAGAAGAGTGTTCAGGCCCAGGATAACCCACCAGGAGCTAAATGAGCTGGAGATTGTAGAGTGCTACAAGGTGGACAGGGGCATACAACAAGAACCCACTGAGCTCCGCTGACCCAGAGCCAAAAGATGGGAATCCATTCCAGTGAAAACAAAGGTATGTGTAGCTCTTAGGATACTAGCTACAGGGGATATGATGGGGATCTTATAGGCATCTACTTCCAGGGTACTCCACCACTTCCTGGATGCCATGCCACCACATGCCAGTACACACATTTAATTTCCCCACACCCCTGAGGAAATGACCAGCAGTATGCAACTCTTCTACTGTGTACACTACCCTGAGGTACTGGGTGCCAAATATTGCACTCATGTACAAATCAAGGCACCACCCGGTGAGGAGGGTCGAATCTACCTCAACCACTCCATCAACTTAAGACTACAAGAAAACCACCAAACTGTTTAAAGCAAAACAAAAAAGCGAGCTGACAAACGGAGTGGTAAAATTCAAACCAAACTTATTTAATGAGTGCTTTCGGAAAGGCTAGTACCTTTCCTTCTTCAGACATACAACAAACCAATTAAGCAGCATTATATATGAAATGCACCGTACTTATTCAATTAAAACAATCAACAGCCATGACTTAAAAGGGATATTTCCCATTTAAAATTATTATTTTTGTGGCATTCACAAATAACGCAAAAGGACAAAAACCAAGCAAGTATAACTTCAAGCCCACAATAGTAGAAGATCATAATCTGAAGTTAGTCATTCGCTACAAATATATTATATTAAATATTCATTAGATAGGCTTTTAAGTAAACATTCAACATATGACTGCATACAATAAACTTGCTATCATATTGGAACATTTCGATTACTCCATAAATAAACAAGGGCTATACGAGCAAAGAAGCATAATAAATATTGAAAATATTAAAAATCCAAAATCTGTATTAGAAATTGTAATTTAATTTTAAATGACATGTGCATTTATTAAAAATACTACTAAATGGTAGTAAAAGCAACTACAATTGACGCACTACTACACAGGTATTATAAACCTGTATAGTTAAACTTTCAAGAAACAAAGCAGGAAATAAACTACTTTATTAAGTCATAATAAATTCTTATATATATAAAGGAATCGCGTTCAACTAATGTGAACCAATCTCATGCTAAAACTAAAAAAGAGGTACAACTCTAAGAATTCAGTCTGCTAAGGCATGATACCAAACTTATAAGATGAAAACAGGTTAATTACCTTTTCAGGGCTAAATATTTCAAAACACATTTAACAGACACAAAATCATTCAGCCCTGGCAGTACATAAGCTGCCGTTCTAATTTGCCAAAATAATTCTTCCATTTCCAATTTAAGTTGCCAGAGACCACCTCTTTGGTCAACTAAAACTTCTTGTAAAATAGCAAATTTAAAACTGTGATCAGGGCAATTTACAAGATGCCTTGCAAGAGCGTTTGTGGTATCATGCTTACTAATAGCATACTGATGTTCATAGATGCGCTGCTTAATTTTCCTCTCTGTTTTTCCTATATAGAAAGCAGCGCATCTTTGACAAATAGCAGAATAAACTACCCCTTTTGTTAGACAAGAAAATTTGCCTTGAATTTTGTAATTCTTATTCCTAATTTTGGCATGTTTTTCAGTACTAAGGTGCCTACATTGTTGGCAGGCTCCACACTTAAACATTCCTGTAGTTCTACTCGATGTAACTTTATTTTGATATTCGAGAAGGGCTTTAATATTGAGACCTCGCCTATAGGTTATTTTAGGTTTATCCCCAAGAGGTTTCATCAAACCACTATCCTCCGCTATTAATACTCAATTTTTGTTAAGAATTTCCCTTATAAAAGAACTATCAAGGCTATAAGTGCATAGGAAGCTAGTATGGAGACTTTTTATTCCTAAGCTGGTGATACAATGACTTTGGCCCACTCCATCAACTGCCTGGTCGTGTGCAATGCCCAGGTCATTATCCTGAATGTGTGTGCTGGTAGCCCTGTCAATTATCATGACTCCCATATCTAGCATGCATCACAGCTGTACCAGATGCTTGTTAGGGGGGACATCCCACACGACCATTTACTGAGGGATGCTTGCTACACACAGGAACCGTAGATGATGACACCCATCAGAAATGCACATCCACCCACCGAAGAATGCCATAATGAGGCACATGCACAAACTAGGAACATCATAGATTGCATGTTTGCTGTTGAAGTCATGGTTCCCGTGCCTCATACATCTGGTGGAGCCCTGAAGTACTCTCCGGCCACATGTGCACCTGTGTTCACAGTATGTGCCATGGTACATAATATGATCCTGCAGAAACAGCTGCATCAGGATCAGTAAAGGGAAGGGATACACAGCCCTCACTAGTGCCTAGGTCACCTCAGCCACACCCACAGAGGGACTCTGAGGAGGAACCCCCTGAGGCTGTCCCTGTAGGCAGACATAGGCATGCCCAATATGCCCTGACCTTGACCAAGAGACAATGCATAGCACTTGCACTGACAACCTATGGCCCTAGGGACTGACACCTTACTGAGACTCACATACATATTGGTAAAAATGATGCCAGCCTGCCCACATAACCTGTACCTCACCCTGTATTGGCTTTGGACTGTGTGCATCAGACAGAGTTAACCCTGAACTACAGGTCTGTCAACTACTGCATTCGCAAGGTAAGTCACTCTCCTATACATCACTTGTAAGGGGTACTACAATATGTTAGCATATGTATGGACCTGCCGCATATATGCAAGGGAATATAGTGGGCTATATATAGTGTGCTACTGGGCTACTTGCAGAGATCTATAGTGGGCTACTGGCCTACTTGTACAGATCTAACAGCCACTTGAGACAACAGGTTCTCTGTTCACTAGTATGTGCCCCATAATATCCATTAGGCCATGGCTGGAAACTCCACAACATTATTTAAGGGAGATGTCAAACAATGGGGTCACAGGACAGTCACACGACTGTCTGTGCTAGCAGAACATGGGCTGGTCATCCTTCACCCCAAACACATCAGTGTTCCCATGCAACTGCTGTAACAATAAGTCTGCAATGATATAACAGCAAATCAGACAATTCCTGTATGTTGTTGATAGTGTGAGGAATGAAACCTCTCTGCCTGGTGGCTGGTGTGGCTCACTGGGCCAGGGACAGTAGCATGGGTGATGGTGTTGATGGTTTGAATCTGGCAGCATCCAACAGCCTTTGCATGTGAGTTACTCATATAGTGGTATACCCACAGACTGTCATAATCCCTCAATCTGTTACTGCAATAAAGCTGGACAAAGCCAGAGTAAATCGGGGGACAAAGGGCAATACCTATAGACAGACACTACAGCAGGCTGCAACAGGTCAGATTAGCTGCAGGATGTAAAGGTCATCACTGAAATGTGTCAGTAGTTACAACAATTCAATGACTACTGTTTATAGTATAATACTGGAAAACCACAAATGTATGAGGAACAGAGCAGACATATGGGGCAAAATGCTAGACATTCTGCAAAAACGTACAGAGAGAGGTATGCAGACTGTCACCCTGTGTGTGGTGTTAAATCATGTACCCCAGTCACATCATACCTCTCAACCTCTTAAACCAGGAAATCTGGGCAAAGCCATGAATAAAAGTGGGACCAAGGCCCATAGACAGGGACAGGTTTTTAAAATTGCTCTTACAAATGTAGAATGTCGATAGAATAAAAGGTCTTGTATTAGCATGAATCTCCTGATTTGTATGGAGTCACTATTTATTGACTTTGATCTTCACTGATTTGCCACTAATTTGCCAGAAAACCACAATGTTATGTAAAACGGGTAAAACATATGAACCAAAATGCTGGACAGTCTGTGAAGCTCTGTACATTTGTGAGGTATGAGCCACATATTAAGGTTAGCAAATAGCCGGGGAATGCCTTGGGCAATATCATGGAAGTGCAGTACTGTGGTAACAGATACAACAGCCAATGGCCTGCAGCACATATAATCACTGACAGGAGTACAGTTAGCTATGGCCTGGAGTCCCCTTGTAAATGCTGACAGTCACACTGGGCATGCTCCTACACTTAGCTAACTTGAGCCCAAGTCTGTTACCTCTACCACCCAAAGACCTGCTATGTGGAAATATGTCTGTACATACATACAGCTACATATGCATGCCTGTCTCTCCCTATCCCCCTCATGCTTGAGTGAATCTATCAGTATGTGGGACACACACACACACACACACACACACACACACATATATATATATATATATATATATATATATAATTACAAGATGTATATATAGTTATATAAAGTACAATGATACATAGACATATATCTACATAACACATTTATGTAATGTACATACACAACATTTAAGGAGACATCCCTGTTATACACATTTATATAGATATGGGTGGGGATGTACGAATGTCCCCACATACCCCAGAATGCTGGGGTTATCTGCACTTACACATCACAACAGTTGTTTGATGGAACCAGACCAAGCCCACAACAGTACATAGTCCACTCACCCACAGACCCCTGTGCCTGTGGACTGTCACCCTGTAGACAGACACAGGTACGCAGGTGGTGTATTGTACAATGGGTGCAATGCATGCCTTGGACAGGCCATATTGTCCCTGGCCACATGTCCACCTATCGAACTGCAAATAGCCACATATGGCCAGACTGGTAAGTGTACACACATAGCAGGGATATTACCAGGTATCCCACTCCTAGGATACTAGATACAATAACAGTACCAAGCAGTATCACTATGCAGGCCAAACATGCTGCCTAACACAACACCACTTTGCGTACTCTACAAGTACTGTGCCTGCATCAACATATACAACAGACATAACATGTGGCATGTGTGATAAGTACTGTGAGCTGTACTGTGTAATACTATATATGAGTTCCTGTGTATCAATATATTTCCTCACAGCACTATGGACATACCCATATGGGCTATCTCCATCCATTGTTATGCATTTTATGGCCCTGTGACTGACTGCTGGTCTCTAAATTCCCTCCTCTACAAGGCCTGCAGATGTCATCCACCTTAAGAGCACTAGCTGACATGTGATAAGTACCACAAGCTGTAGTGTGTGTCACTAGATAGGTAGGAATTCCCACATTATAAAAGTGTGTGTGTGTGTGTGTGTGTGTGTGTGTGTGTGTGTGTGTGTGTGTGTGTATCAGTATATCCCCTTGCAGCACTATGGACATGCCCATGCCCATATGGGTTCTCTCCATGCAATGGTATGCACTTTATGGTCCTGCGACAAGGTGCTGGCCTCTAAATTCCCCCCTCTACAAGGACTGCTGATGTCATCCACCTTAGAGCACTGGCTGACAATCTAATAATGGATAAACTCCATGGTGCATGCAGTAAATATTGCAAGCTATAGTGTGTATTACTAGACAGGTAGGGGTTCTAATCTATCATCATCCAACTTGAGTATGCACATATATCCCCTTGTGGCACTAGAAACATGCCCATCTGGCTTATCACTGTGCAATGGTTATGCATTTTAAGGCCCTGTAACTAGCTGCTGGCCTCAAAATTGACCTACTTTACAAGGCCTGCTGATGTCATCTACATTAAGACCACTGGCTGACACTCTGATATCAGATAAACTCCATGTCACATGCAATAAGTGCTGAAAGCTATAGTGTGTATTACTAGATAGGTAGGGATTCTAATCTCGCAGCATCCAACGTGTGTGTGTGTGTGTGTGTGTGTGTGTGTGTGTGTGTGTGTGTGTGTGCTGGTGTAGCCACTGGCCCTAAATTGCCCTCATCTATGTAAGCATACTTGATGTCTGCCACCATCTAGATTTGTACATGCAGAATACCCAGGTGACACGTTTTAAGAGCAGCAGACCTTTTCACAGGGTATGAAAGCATGATGATGCTGATTGTCCCTGAAACACTGTTCTGCACATGTTCACCTAGGGAGCCATGCATGTATACTGGCATACCTTGGTGATGTTATATTTCTGCTGTGCTGCTTTTCCATCCTGTGCTGCTGTATTGTCACCATGTGTCCATAGTTTAATCGCTCAGACACCTGGGACAAAAACATACACAGGTCCATGACACATCTGTCATTCTGTAACCCTACCACCAGTGTACCATCAGGCAACAAAGATACACATGTAGTCATGACACATGCCAGCATACAGTACCCGTCATGGCCCACAACTGCCATGACATAACACTACTGTAATACACAAACACATGTAAAATAATATAGTCACCCTGTGCATCAGACACATGTTTGCAGGTTCCTGAATCAATGGCATAGATTTCAGGGGTGTGGCACAGGTATCATCACATGCACAGGGTGTGGTGTGGGTGCCAGAGGTCTAGGCTGTGCCAAACAGTTGAAAGCATGTGTGTTAGTCAGGAAGGGGTGCTGGTTAGATTGGCCATGGAGAGGTGCAGTGTATGTCTGTTGGTGACCTGCATGTGACAGTGGTGTTGGATTTTGTGTGTGTACACAGTAAAGCCCAATAGCAGCCTTACATGTTGTATGGTGGACAGTTGTGCACTCTACATGGTAGAGTGGACAGTTCACCATCTCTAGCCATGAACATGGGAACCAGGAGTAGCACTGACACCACCATGCCCAAGGTCAGATGCAGTTCTAGTACCTGATGGTGACTGCTGTCTGCTGGGCCCGTGTCCCCCACTGGACCATCCCAGACCACGTGTCCATGGCCTGCCATAATGTGTTGTGGACAACACACTTCCCTCTGTAGTGCTGGAGGTACTGCCACTACAGGAGTGTGAGTGTGCATAGTCACATGGACTCTCAGCAGATGGTGTTGCTGGCCTACATCCACTTGTCCAATGCCCAACTCCATCCAGATGTTCCAGCACAGACAATGTGCGGTCAAAGACAGACACTATCTCAGCCCACCATCTGTCCACTACATCAGTGAACTGATCCAGGGTGTCACCAATGCGGTGGAGGCAGTCACAGATGTCAGACTGTGCTGCATCCGTAACCTTAAGCTTCCATCTGGTGTTGCATTCTGAACATGCCTGTGCCTCCATGACAGCCCAAAACATGCGGCGAGTGGCCCTTGATGTGACAACTGTGACAGCTGGTGGATGGACAGCAGTCCTACTTTGAACACCCCTGTCAATCTGCCTGTGTGGGACCTCACCAGCTCTTTGGCAATGGCCAGTGTCTACACTCACTGATGCCATAGTTGTCACATTGTCTTGTGCAATGTCATCACTCTCTGATTGTCCAATATCTGTGGCCTCTGGGGACAATGTGTGTGTGGAAATACTGACTGTGTGCAGGGACAATGGGGCAGAAGAGGAATGTCAACCTCTGGGACAGATTCAGCCACTGACAACCTCACCTGCGCCTCACTATGGCCACCATCATCATGAGTCCAATGAAACACTGACATCAGGTTGTGAGGGGGACAGACACCTACCCCCATTCACCTGTGAAAAGCAAGATTAAAGCTGTACATTACTATCTGCACTATTATGTATGGTAATCCACACAAATGCATACAGATGAGGATCCACAACTGCATTACATGTGCCACATCTTCTTACCTCTGCTCCCATGCAAAACAGACAAACTCACAACATATACAGACAAGTCAAATCCTTTATAACATGCACTTCAGCTACATCCAGTTAATGTTGCCAGTACAATACACCTGTGAGGTATTAAATATGACAGTGTACATGATAGAACAACACATAACACCCAGTACACCTATCTTGAGAATTATATGCCAGTTGTAGTATCACTGCCTCAGGTATGTGCTATCTCCCTACTGTGTGTGAACAAGCATCTTGGATTAATTGCCTCATGTATAGCAGGCTGCATAGTTGCTCATAACTATGATTACGTAGTCTGTGCACTGTAGTTAACTGTTCCAGAATGGAATGGAACATACAGTCTACTTTGACTAAGCACAACAGTTGTACATAGAGTGAAATGGCAGCCCTTAACTTTCTTAGGGTATATATGATCCATAAAACAACAGTATCACACTTACCAGTTACAAGACCATGGGCTTCGGCCACACCTGAAGGACCTATGAAAAAGTGAGGGAGATGTATTGCTAACATCACCAAATGCTGCAGCACTGCAAGGTAATATATGCATATATCCACATGTACAGTAGCTACTGTGATAATGGCTATATTGCTGACATTGAGTCTGTGTGCACAACTGTGCATAAACCCCACCAGCCCCAATGCAAATAGATCTGACAACCACATACCGGTATGTACAGCATACCACAATGACTGATACAGTACCACACTGGTGAACACAGTAAGATTACCTGGACACTCCTCTTCTGTAGATGCTGTGGTACCCATGTCCAGGTTATATGGTGTAACGGATGCCTGGGAGCTGTTGGTTGATCCTAGGTTTGCCAGGAATTCCTCTGCAGCCGAGAGTGGTTGTTCTATCACAGGCTCTCCACCAGTGGGCGCACGATCCCTGGCAACAGCAGCTCCCCTTTGACATGCAGCATTCACCATATCTGTGGCCCAGTGTCAGACCTGCTCATAGGTCCTGTCCTGTTGGCCAATCTAATTAACAGCCCACACAAGGTCTGCCCACATTGCTGCCCACTGTTCACAATTGTGCTGAGCCCTACTAAGCAAGATGTGATGATGGTGCCTGAGGCCACCCAGTATTACATCATTCTCTGCAGCTGTGAATGGTGGATGTCTCTTGTGATACATGGTTCCTGAAAGATAACAAGAGGGGAACACATTACAGCACCAGATATGTGGATGTCCACTATGTACAGATCCTGCACACCCATAATGGCCTGCACTATCCACTACTCCCTCACACATCATACCCACAGTCTGGAAATATACTATATGTGTGGATATCACCAAGATAGTAGCAATACTGGGTTATGTCCCTGTGTGCAGAGAGAGATTCTGCTGTATGTCCTTAGACCCATCACTGCAATCTACTGTGTTATGCCCCCTACTGGCAAATTCTCACTAATATGTCATACAGCCACTGTCAAACAAATAGCAGTGTGCTATTATAATGAGGACAGTCCAGCAACACCATCGTGCCACAATGATAGAAAGCAATGCAAACCTGCTGTAGTATATGTCCCCTGTAGGTATCATACCTCTCAACTATACAGATGTTTGCAGAATGTCAAGATGTTTGCTTCATACATGTGGTCCTATTCACACAAACCTGTGGATGCCTAACAAATAGTTGGCCAATCATTGATGGTTGATGTCAGAATATACAGTCAGATTTTGACTTTCACACATCATACCCATCAGAAAACAGTTATGCTACAGTAATATGTGTTAGTATACTTATGTTCTTACATTGCATGGGCAATGTATATACTATGCCAGTGAGTTTGACCCTTTGGCCCACCATTAATTATGGCTTTGTCCTGATTTCTTGCTGTAGGAGGTTGACAGGTATGTTAGCATAGCACTCAACCAAACTGGGACACATGTCAACGACACAGGGACATAGCCAAAGTACAATAGGGACATTAAAGGACACTTTTTCAATGTTAGAACTATGTATGTGGTACATTCACAGAATGAGAGGAAGTGACATACAGTACATAATTTGATGTTTCAAGAGTGTACACCCTTAGTTATTGTCACTATGTACTACATGTAATCCACTAGCTTTCCTACAACAGCTGACTGCATACCTCTCAACCTGGAAACATCAAAAATCTGGGCAAGGCCCAAATCTGTACACTGATAACATAAAATTTGCATACATATTTATGTAACTGCACCCACTCTAATGGAATTGTGGGATACCAACTTTCAAATGCAAACTGAAGAACAGATAACCAAAATATGGCACCACAGTCCCCCTGCAGCCATTCCAATGTCTCATTATCTGGCTATTTCACCCCATTTACCATAAACACTAATGTGTGCATACTGCTTTACTAATACAATGATTATTTAGATTTTATTTTTACATTTTACAGCCCAGTGCACAAGCACCAATAGGCATCTGCTAAACAAAATAACACTGTTTCACAATGAAACTAGACTTGGCATTAAAACTTCTCTGCCCTTGAAACAGCATTGAAACCCACACCACATTCAAAGAAAATGCATCTGGCCAGTGGTGGATAAAGATGACCTTTGAGCTGTTTTCAAATCATTGGCCCCTTGCACACAAAACAAGAAACATACATGTTTTCTTTGATACACCTTCTTGACTTTATTAAATTATATTCCTTGTATAATGCAGCACACTTGTTAGAAAGAGCACATTTTACATTTATTGTTTGAACATTTTTCCAGTAGGCTGTAGGCAATGAAACAAAATGCATGAACCAATAATGACAAAACTGCCCAATTCTGAACATTCCCATCATAAAAGTCTACTTCCACAATGTCCACCAGGAGAGGGACCCAGGTTTGAGACTTGGCAGAGGTGATTATTTTCTACATGTGAGTAACACTGTCATAGACACATATAGATATTAGAGCTCTTTAAAGCTCATTTAAGCTGAGCTAAGCGAAGCTGAGTGGCACACTGCACTGCTCCATGCAAATCCACTCTAAAAATATATAAAGAAAGTAAAAGGAGAGGTGATAGAACAGTGGTGACATGGTGCAAACAGGGGGAAATCATAGTAAACAGCAGGTAGGGATGTGCAGGAAGAGTGTAAGAAAGAACCATTGCTATCCATTTCTTGTACAGCAACAACTGTGCATTTTGATAGATTTTGTAGATGAATTTGGACTCTTGAACCCCAGAGAAAGGGGTGAGGACAACATAAATGTGTTGTCAAGCCATTGGACCACATTAGTTGCATCCAGTGGACATGTGTGTGAAATGGAGAGCTATGTATGGGGTGATTTTTTTTTTTTGTGGGACATTTTTTTTTAAGGAGAGTGGAATGTTGGGGAAGGGACATAGGTACCTGTGGGGATGTCAGTTGGGAAGGAGAGGATGTGATAGCAGACAGACAAGACAGTCAAGACAGCAGACAGGGGCAGTGTGTGACACATGAGGGGGGAAAACACCTTGGATAAAGAGGGTGTTGTGGAATCAGAGACAAATCTGCCTCCAGATGGCAGCAGCATGACTGAGGTCCCCACCAATGGTCAGTTGACACTGCTCCTTCACTGCCCCAAAGGTGGCTGTGCTGGAGGCTGGGTACCAAGGCCAGTGTGCCCCACCAGGTTGGCCAGTGTGCCCTCAATGGTGCAGGCAATGTTCATAACTCTGATAAACAATCCTGTGCACCATGGCTGGTAGTTGCTGTTCATAGGTTCATAGATTCGTAGGTAGGTACTAGGCTATCAGTGCAAGGGCCTAAGTAAGCCTAGTCAACAAGGTTCCCTGGCTTACACCACTCAAGAAAGTTAATTTTCTGTACCCCTGTCGAGCAGAGCCACAGAAGTGATCCCCGGGGCATATTTCCTATTTCCCATCCACTCATCAAGATTTTTCATGAAAAGTGCTAATGAGGAACTTTGCTTGACTTAGATGGGTAGCTTGTTCCAGAGTATAGGAAGTCTCTGGGACAGGAATCTATCCCTCTAGCATGTCCTGTTTATTGTGGTGACAAGGTTTAGGTCCCTATAGCGTGTAGCTCGGAGTGATTGGGATTTCTTTATGTGTAGCATGTCCAACAGCTCTGGGTTTAACATAGCTTTATATGTTAGGCAGTGATCTCCTCCGAGTAGACGATATGCTACAGAGTAAAGCTGGAGTTTTTTGATATGGTCAGTGTAGGGCATCTGTTTGAGGCCAGTAATCCTCTTTGTGAGGTACTTCTGTGGTCTTTCCAGCTGCTGCAGATGTCTTGTGAGGTACATTCCAAAAGGGGCATTGTACTCTATAATGGGTCTAATGAGTGCCGAGTAGCGGGGAACAATGACCTCTTTTTTCCTGGATGAGAACCCTTTTGTGATGAGGTGTGCCACATAGAAGGATTTCCTGACTACTGTGGTGATGTGATTATTAAAGGAGAGACTACTGTCCACCTGGGTCCCAAGGTCTCTTATCACACATTCGGCATTAAGTAGATTGCCATTTATGTGGTAGTTCATGGGTACAGAGTTTTTACCAAAGAGGATGACAAGGCATTTTTTGGCATTGAGATTGAGGCCATGCATTTGACACCAGACATCTGTCTCAGTGAGGCCCTTCTGTAGGATATCCACATCATTTGTGGACTCGGCTATGGCTCCTAGTTTGCAGTAATCTGTGAACTTCATTAGCCAGAGGCCTTACGTGTTAGCCTGTACTTCAGAGAAGTAGATACCAAACAAGAGAGGTCCCAGGACTGAACCCTGTGGTACTCCACTTGTCACTGGTTTGAAGTCAGATTTGGAGTCTGCAACTTTTACAGTGTGGGTTCTGTCAGTGAGCCAGTTGGCAATCCATCTTGTGATGTAGGGATTTATACCTAGTTTAGTGAGTTTAGCTATAATTCCAGAATGGGGGATGGGGTCAAAAGCCTTGTTGAAGTCAAAATAGGCTGTGTAAACCACCTTACCCTCATCTATGGCTTTGGTGACTGCCTCAAAGAAGTCAATCAGGTTCAGAAGGCATGATCTGCCTTTCACAAACCCGAACTGGGTGGGGTCCAGTGTTTGGAGGTTACTAATGTCTTTGTTTATGGGTTCCATGATGATACGTTCCATGGCCTTGCAGACCAGGCTCGTCAGGCTAATAGGGTGACAATTCCTAGGATCAGTGGTGCCCCCCCCCCTTTGTGGAGAGGGATAACTGTTGCTGCGTGCCATTCAGTGTACACAAAGCCTGATGTGAGACTATGATTGAACATGGTGCTTAGGTGGGGACACAGTTTGTTCTGAAGTTTGTGTAAAACGCAGTCTGGGATGTTGTACTATCCCATGGATGCTGTGTTTTTGGTTTTAGATAGTACAGCTTTTACCTGCATAGATGTGATTACAGGGACTCTGCATTCTTCCTGTATAGATATGGGCCTTTTTGGGGGGTGAGAGAGGGGTAAAGTTAGCACTGAACCTATCTGCCATGATGTTGGCAATATCAGTTGGTGCTGTAATTTTCATGCCATTGTGCTGTAACTCAGAGCAGATCTGGGTGTTGCCATTGAGATTCTTGACATAGCTATGGAATGCTTTGTGGTTGCCCTTAGAATCAGTGGTGATTTTGTTTTTGTAACTAGCTTTGGAGGATCTTATAAGGGATTTCACCTTCTTACTGAGGCTGACCAGGGAGCTCCTCCACTCATGGGATTTTACTCTCTTTTGCAACAGTTTTTTTCTTCTGTTGTAGAGTTTATGGCAGAGGACCACCAGATTGGCTTCCTTTTTTTGGAGGATAGAGTCTTGGTTCTGTATGGGATAGCACGATCCATGCACTCGTGTAAGTGCTTATAGAGTGCATTTGTAACTGTATTGTCCATCTGCAGGGGTGTCATAAAGTTTGCCACTTCTGTCTTAAGAAGCATGAAGTTGGCTTTGGAGAAAATTTTTACCGTTGTTTCCTTAATGGTGGGTGAGGGCAGGATGTAGATATCTAGGATGATTAGCTTATGGTCAGGTCTGACCAATGAGGAGTTGACTTCAGGTGTGAAACACCAGTCACTCATGTTGGTAATGACTGTTGGGTGACTTCTGCACCTTCACCACCACTCCCAGGGGGAGGCCGGGCCCCGTCCCCTGAGGTGGTTCCACCCAACGCCGCAGATGGTACAGGGGCAGAGGACAGGGCACCATTGGCCTAGGTCCCAGATGTACCAGGACCCGGTGCCATGGCCGGTTGAGGTAGGGTAGGCAGATCACCAGGAACTGGCCACCCTGACATGCTATGGTGATGGAGGTATAGCAATAAGTATAGGTTAGTTATGAACAAAATATATTGTTAGTAATAACAGCATGCCACAACAGTGGAAATAACCAAGTACAGAAAAATGAATATTATGTGAAACACAATACATAACAGAACATTCAGTATAACAGCATGTCAGTAACAATAAGGCTAACAAAATAGGTAATTCAACAAGATGTGTTAATATGCAACCATTATAATACATACCAATAATAAACATATGCCCCAAAATACAGTTTAATGTAACAACATATGTTAACAGTGAACCATAACCAGTGAATGACAATAATAAATAAATGAAGATAAGGGGTGGGGAGAGAGAGAAACACAGGGCATTAGTACTATTATTGACTATATACTTGACAACAGTATTACTATCTACTCTACAGGTCTGTCCTTTCTTTAAGTGTACAAGTCCCCTATAGCTGTGGTAGCATGTACATACCTCTTAAGCTATCTGCATGAGACAGTATGGGCCAAATAGTAACAAGTGTAGGTACACAACTACACAGAACACATGCACATCAGGTGGACCTGTATGACTACCAAGGTGGACTATGGGCTGATGTATTGATACTCTGCTATTTAGGTAATTGTGTCAATGATAAACCTGTGATAGAGGGATTACACACTACTGAGTACATTATGTGACAACATGACACTTGAGAGATATGTATGTGTACAGTACAGAAACTAAACAACTATCATGCCTTGCCTGGCACACATGGGGATATAACCCAATAGCAGTGACTGCAGATGACATCTACATGGCATGTATGAACTGGCATCAGCAACTTTCTTACAGACACCCCGGGCATACAGCCATACCAAGAATACATGTTACTTATTTCAATTTATTTTATTTTAATAATATTTATTTCCATTATTTTATGCTGTATTTTCATATTCTTGCTAAAGATTCAAACAGTCTGTGACATCTCAACACACAATTATTTACTGATAATATTGGCTACCTCACCCATAGGTTCATAGGTTCATAGGTTCATACTAGGCTATCTGCCCAAGGGCATTTATAAGCCTAGCCCATAGTTATGTGGCTTTCGCCACCCCTTTAGTTTGAATAAAAACTATGCCTATCATTTTGCTGTGCCTCTGTCAAGCAGTGACACTGAAGTAATCCCTGGGGTATATCTGCAATCTCCCATCCATTGGTCAAGATTCCTCTTGAACAAGGCCAGAGAGGTGCTCTGCCTCACATGTACCGGGATTTTGTTCCACAGCATAGGAGTCTCTGGGTGATGAATCTGTCCCTCCAGCACGTTCTATTTATAACCGTGTCAAGGTTTAAGTCTCCGCCCTTGTGGTTCTGAGGGATCTAGATTTTTGAGGTGAAGCATATTCATCAAATCTGGGTTTGACATGGCCTTATATGTCAGGCACAGGTCACCTCTGAGCAAGCGGTATGAGACTGAATAGAGCTGGAGTTCTTTCAGTCGGGCAGCATAAGACATATTTTGAGACCCTTTATCCTTTTGGTGAGGAACTTTTGGGGCCTTTCAAGCTGCAGCAGGTGTCTGGTCAGATACATTCCGAACGGGGCATTGTACTCAATCATAGGTCTAATGAGTGATGAGTACAGGGGACGATGACCTCCCTTGATCTAGATGTGAATCCCTTCATGATCAGGTGGGTGATATAGAAGGTTTTCCTAACTACTTTAGCAACATGAGTGTCAAACGAAAGGCTACTGTCAACCTGGGTCCCCAGATCTCTGATGACTTTTTCTGTGCTCAGTGGATTGCCACCTATATGGTAGCTAGGGGTAACCTTGTTTTTCCTGAAGGGTATGACTATGCATTTTTTGGCGTTTAACTTCAGGCCATGGCTCTGGCACCAGTTATCCATTTCTGTGAGGCCCTTCTGGAGGATATCTGTGTCAGATGTGTTTTCGACTATGGCCCAGTTTGCAGTCATCTGCAAACTTTGTCAGCCATAACCCTCCTGTGTTTGCTTGTACTTCAGAAAAGTAGATGCCGAACAAGAGTGGACCCAGGACTGAGCCCTGTGGGACACCACTTGTGACAGGCTTTGAGTCTGACATGGCTCCAGCAACTCTGACCCTGTGGGTTCTGTCACTTAGCCAGTTTGCAACCCATCTTGTGATGTATGGGTTTACATTCAAGCTGATGAGTTTTTCGATGATACCTGAGTGGGGTATTGTGTCAAGGCCTTTGCCAGGTCGAGGTAGGCTGTATGGACTGCCTTTCCCTCATCAATGGCCTTGGTGACTGTCTCGAAAAAGTCAACCAAGTTTAAGAGGCAGGATCTGCCTTTGACAAAGCCAAACTGGGTTGGATCCAAAGTCTGCAAGTTCCCTATGTCTTTATTTATGAGTTCCATTATGATCCTCTCCATGGCTTTGCAGATAAGGCTTGTCAAGCTAATGGGGCGGTAATTTCCAGGGTCTGTGGAGGCACCGCCCTTATGAAGCGGGACCACAGTCGCCGTCGCCACTCCTTGGGTACGTATCCTGAGGTGAGGCTAAGATTAAACAGCTGTCCTAACTGTGGGTTTAATTCCTCGTTGAGTTCATGAAGCACACAGCCGGGGACACCATCCGGTCCCATGGATGCTGTGTTTTGTGCCTTAGTGCGGGCAGTTCTCACCTGAGCATTGGAGATGTTTGGGGGCTACAATCCTCTGGAATAGATATCTCTCCTTTTGAGGGGAGAAGTTTGCACTGAACCTGTCAGCCAGTATGTTGGCAATGTGTGTAGGTTCAATAATTTTCACATCATTTTGAACTAATTCTGAGCATATCTGGGAGTTTCCTCCTAGGTTTCTAACATAGCTAAAGAAGGCCTTATGATTCTCTTTAGAGTCCTTGGCGATTTTTCTCTCAAAATTTGCCTTGGATGATTTTATGAGTGCTCTTAGTTTTTTTACTTATAATGATCAAAGGTGTCTTACCTTTCAAGGATTTTGCTCTATCTTGTAGTAGCTTCCTCCTTTTGTTGTAGAGCTTGTTTATGGCTGGGGTCCACCAGACTGGATGCTTGCCTTTGGTACAGAGAGTCTTAGTTTTG
Organism: Protopterus annectens; assembly: GCF_019279795.1. Classification (NCBI taxonomy): domain Eukaryota; kingdom Metazoa; phylum Chordata; order Ceratodontiformes; family Protopteridae; genus Protopterus; species Protopterus annectens. The sequence continues at coordinate 878,646,286 of NC_056729.1, forward strand.
TTTGGGATTGCCTGATCCATGCAGTCCTGTAGGTGCTGGTAGAAGGCATTTGTAAGTGATTCAGCGGTTTGAGTAATGTTTACCACTGGCTCAGGGGCCTTAAAGGAGACCACACTAGTTTTTAGAAGTGTGAAACCGGCTTTTGAGAAGTTTTTCACTGTGGTCTTTTTTGTTTCAGGTGGGGGCGGGATGAGGACCTCCAGCGAGATTAATTTATGATCTGATCTCACCAGTGAGGGTATACTTCGGTGTTGAACATTTTGATCCCATGTTCGTGATGATGAGATCAAGTATGTTTTCTCCTCTTGTGGGGATGGTGACTAGTTGTTCCATGGCATTTGAGTTTATGAATTCCAGGAATCTTTGGGTTAGAGTGTTCGGGCTTGAGTAGTGTTCCCAGTCTATATTAGGGTAGTTGAAGTCACTTAGTATGATGGTGTTTGGAGATACATTTATCCCCTCCAATGTTTTCAGGAAGGCCATGTGAGGTTCCTGAGTTTGAGAGGGTGGCCTGTAACATGCTACAAATTACAGAGCAGTCTTGCCTATGGTTAATTGCACCTGGATGGTCTCCGATGCATCGTGCGTTGCCACCAACCTTGAGGTGTGGGTGTCCTTTATGAATATGGACACCCCCCTCCTTTCTTGGTGTTGTCCGGATTTTGGGTCGGAATGCATGATATGAGGTGAAACCTGTTAGTGCTGGGGTGCTCTCAGGAGCCTTGAACCAGGTTTCTGTCACAGCACAGACATCGATGTTCTCCATATTGAGAAGGGCCTCGAGTGCGTGCATCTTGAGATTGAGACTTCTGGCATTGAGCAGCATTACCCTTAGTTTTTTTCCTTTTGGTGTTCTAGGGTGGTAGGTTTAGAATTTGAGCCTTGCCTAAAAAGGCACTATGGGGTGGCAAGAGCCTTTGCCAATATCCGGAAGCCCAGGGTGACAGGTGCAAGCCGTCCCTTGAAGCAGCGTGGCTTGTCCAGCATGTCATCCCAGGCAGACAGACATTGGATCCCCTTTGAATGACACCAGAATTTAAGCCAATTATTAAAGCTGATCATCTTATCACTGTATTGTGGCATCATTCTAGGTGAAGGTAGGATACTGCTCAAGGTCAGGGTCATACCTGCCTGGGCTACATAATCAGAGAGCTCCTCGATGTCCCTTTTCATGTAGTCCAAGGAGGTACGTCTCAGGTCGTTGACACCAGCGTGGACAAATTCTGAGTCGTACTTGTACCTGCTGTTGAGAGACCTGAGTGCTTGCGTTATGTGGCGGATTCTAGCGCCCGACAGGCAGCTTACTGTGACCTTCTCTTTACTCAGTCTGGTGAGCGGGACGTCAGTGTGTCTGACTATGGAATCACCAATGACAAGTGTGTCTGGCATTTTGTTTGGCCTTAAGGGCTGTGACTGTTTGACACTCTGACTGTGTGGTCTATGTGTTGCATGTGTTGGGTCGTGACGTGGTAGTTGTTTGGGTGTCTGCTTTGGTGGCCTCTGCTGTTTTGGTAAATTTTTGATCAGAGCCTCCGAGTATGTCTTTGTGTGAGTATGTGTATGATTTGAAGTTGTGATGGTACCATGTGTGACTGGGTATGTATTGTGTGTGGTTACCTTCTCCTCCTGTCTGGTCTTGCCAGTCCTATGTTGAGAGAGCTCAGCCTCCAGTTTGGCCGTATAGTTGCATCTCTCGCATGTATTTGTGTTTTGTGGGAGAAGGAGAGGATTGTCTGTGTACATGAGGCAGTTGTAACATTGCCTCAATATTCCCAGGTTCACCAGTTGAGCTGGAGAGGACACTAGCAACTGATCCTCGACATACTAGTAGTAGTAGATAAAGTGACTTTCAAAGGACTCCGGGGAAGTGGGTTTTAGGCTGGTGGGGTACTATCTATAATAAGAGTGCTTTATCAAGGTGCAAGTACTGTAGGAGTAAGTGCTAGGCTTTACAGATAGAGAATAGTCTACTTGGGAATCAAGTAGAGATGAACTTTTCAGTTATAGGATATGCTGGTTAGATCAGCAGTACAGCTCGAGGAAGGTAGTTTTAAGGGAAAATTGGATGAGTGGAATTTAGATGGCCCAAATAGTTTAACCTTGTTTAACCGCTGCTCTTGTGTGCAACAGTGGTAACTCAGCTAAATCACAGCGTTCAGCGTGTTTTATAGCAGCGGGCTGAAGGGAGCTAGCAAGTGCCCCAAAACGGCCAGCGGACTACTAGTTACTGGCAGAAACTTCACCAAATGAGACAAAAAGGCCGCTCAGTGCTTCCCACTCCCACTGGTAAGCAAAGAAACTTCCCTCCTTCCTAATAAGGCAATGGATCAGTAACAGGAACTAAAAACAAAGCCCAGGGATCAGCAACTCTGAAACTGGACTACTCTAGTTCAGTAAGGCGGAAAACAAGAGATTTTTTGTTTTAGTACAGAGACAAGGAAAAACAGACAGTAAATGCTATAAATGCTGTAAATCGGCTAGCACTTTAGTGTGTAGCCTACAGAAACAATTTGCAACAATTAGTAACTTAAAGTGCAATAAACAGTGTAAAATGCAGAAATCACTTAAAGTAGCAATAAAACAGGCGAAATGCAGTCGCTAGCTTAAATAACAGTGGGAAAGCCACAAAAAATACTTATATCTGGTAGAAAGTCACTCTTTTAGCTCTCTGCTGCTTGGATCACTCTGCAGGCCACCACGAGGATCTGTGCTGAGTTGGTACAAGCTGGAAAAACGTGTTTAGCGTGTTTTATAGCAGGGGCTGAAAGGAGCTAGGAATTTGCCCAAAACGACCAATGGACTACTAGTTTCTGGCTGAAACTTCACCAAATCAGACAGAAAGGCTGCTCAGTGCTTCCCACTCCCACTGGTAAGCAAAGAAACTTCCCTCCCCCCTAATAAAGCAATGGATCAGTAACAGGAACTAAAAACAAAGCCCAGGGATCAGCAACTGTGAAACTAGACTACTCTAGTTCAGTAAGGCGGGAAAACAAGAGATTTTTTTTACCTGTAGTTCCTGTGGAAAGAGAAGTTGTGAGCATTACGCAGTGAAACCTAGCACTGGATTCGAACGCTGGTCTGTGTTTTCCAAAATGTACTTTATACAGTGCATTTAACAAACTGAGCTACTGAGTCACTGCTGATTACTGCTTGCCTATTTGCCTAGAGCTTACCTGGAAACAAAATATGATCTGGCAGTACTACTACAGTTTCATACTAGCCTGTAGTGACAATAAAACACACATGCATGAAATACAAGCATGAAGAGATAGTAGGCAACCTATACATTACCATATAGACTGCAGGTGTACAAAATATATTGTTAGTGGGTTTACATATCTGTGGAGTCATCAAATACTATCAGATCATGGCATGGGCTCCCTTAGCCATATACCTTGCTTACCTGCTGTTTGTGGATGACAGAGCATTATGTGAACAATAGTGGCCTGGAATCAGTCTTGACCGGTACTATATTTTATTTTATTTATTTTACATTTGTTGACCGGGATAGTCCGACTGGATACATGCTCATTTTCAGCGGAGGCTCAGGGAGAAAAGCTGCACAATAATAAAATTAATAATAGTAGTAACATTACAATAATATTTAAAGAGAGCAAAGGAGATAGATACAATGGAAAGGAGATGGAGAGAGATGCAATCTGTCAGATAGTTTACCACAGTAGAAACACTAATATGTATGCAGAAAGTTAATAAAGTGAGAGAAGAAATGGGATCAGCGCACACATTTGGAGCACATTAGGGCAACAACAGTATAGAGAAATGTTAGAATCAGCAGGCATAACTGTACATTAAGATATAACACACCAGATGGGAGGAGTATTTGCTTGCTGATGGTCTACTAGCTAAGAAAAGACCATACATGTTAAAATGAGCTAGTCAGGGTTTAGGCATGGACAGAGCCAGTTAGCACTTAAGTATGTTTAGGCCTTTTTTAAATAGTGGTAGAGGTAGTTCTTGGGTAAGATTTGCAGCAAGAAGGTTCCAAGTTTTACCCACTGAGCTAGCAAACAGGGAATCACCTGCTGTATTATTGGATTTTAGGGTTTGGACTGATAACTTGTTGGACAAACGAAGTGGCCTGATAGTGTTATATGGGCTAATAATACTCTTGAGGCTTGGGGTTTTGTCCAGATGGTTAAGTATTTTGTGAGCTACTGTGAGCTGGTTGAGCTTAAGTATGGAAGGAAATTCTAGACAGTCAAGTTCAGTTAGGTTTTTACAGTGGTGTGTCCTGTATGCCATGTCAGTGGCGAATCTAGCTATAAGATAGTAACAGGAAGATAGTTTGCCGAGGTTAGCTTTAGAGAGATTTAAAAATATAGGAGAGACATATAGGAGAGTGGAGAGGAGATGGGTTCAGGCAATAGCACACCTAGCATAAGGGGTTAGAAAAGGTTTGACCTTATAGAGGGATCCTATTTTTTTGTTGACGGACTTAATCGTATGGTCTATGTGTGCATCAAATTTGAGGTTAGTATCTATGATCATTCCAAGGAGCTTAGTTTGGTTGTCAGGAGAGATGATTGTGCCATTGTTAGACTTAATAGTAAATAAAGGAAGAGTAGATCTAGAGGTGCTATATGTGTTAAACAATTAATTTGGCAGCCATTATATTTGCAGTCTACAGCTATTACTATTATACTTGACTACAGCACCTTAACTCATAGCCTGAATACATATAGCTCAACTGCAATGGTTAAAACAAGACATTCCTGATGTACACAATTTACCTTGGTGTTTTTGGTATTGGTTGATGTGTTCTTGCAGAACAGTTGTCATAGTTCATTTCTTGCAAAACAGTTCTACTTCCACACTTATTGCATAACAGACTTTATTGGACATACCTTCATGCAGTTCCTTGAATAATTTTGAGTTTTTATTGCACAACAGTTGGGATTATGCAGATGTTGCAATACAGCTCTAATTCTACACTTATTGCACTAGAAACTTTATTGTAAATACTTTCTTACAGTTAATGCTTTACTCTTCCCTGCTTATTGCACTACAGTTGGCAGTA